>NW_008824309.1:4890439-4899758 GCF_000699105.1 Pygoscelis adeliae | reverse complement strand
TCCCTCTGGCGTGTCGACCGCACCACTCAGCTTGGTAGTTGTTGCTTCTTGACCTCTCACGCTGTGTATAAATGTAAGAGACAGGCCTTCAGCAAGAACCGGCAAAAATGGCTGAGGCCCATTGGAAATACTGAAGTTGCTTTGATTTGCTCATAGTACTGGAGGTGGCTGCTCCATACTCTGTGAGTTCTTATTTCTCAGTGAAATATATGAGGACCAGTGCTAGGAGAGAATGGTTTCAATGCCTGTCTCTGCATATTTATTACAGTACTCCTTGTCTTGCAGTACTCATTTCCAAAGACGACAAAGTCACTTTTTAAAGTATAGGACTATAATGTTGAATGTAAGGTAATAGTACCCCTACCAATCTTAAAGAGGTGATTCTGTAATGATATTTGGTAGTCGTGTCTTTCATGGTATTACAATAAAGGAACTGTATTACAACCTTGCTTTGCTAACTGTAAATTTCTATTTGGGTTTTTTTAGTAAAAATGTGCTCTTCTTTTGCTGTCATTGCTTCTGTTCATGCTATTTCTGAACAGAGCTGATATCACTTCAGAGAATAAACATAGAGTGTTACCTTGAAAATAAACGAGGAATGTTTTTAATATCCTAGGTGAAAATCATTAAACATGTAATAGTTTTATTGGCAGATCAGGCATTGATATTTTGAAACCAATTTTTGTATTTTAGTTTTTCAGGTATTATATGCTTATACTTTTGTGTAAACAATTGCATAGCACAGTTGTTATTGTTATATAAATGAGTTTATGTTCTATAATAAATTATACGGTACAGAAATGAATTTATATAATACTCAAAGATATTTTCATGACTGTTTTTATAGGAAGTGTCTTTCCTTGCACAGAATACTTTTATCTGCTCTGTCTGCAAAGAAGGTATGTACTTAAGTTCTCATAGATGATAAATAATTTTGGTGCTCAGCTTGAGATGTCCTATGAAGAACATCATAATTTTTTTTTCAGGCAGTATTGATCACTGCCATGTGGAAATTTGAATCAAATTGTACACCTTAACTTGAGGCGCATTTAATAATCTCTTGAAAGTTCTGACCTGTCTTGTTAGAAGTTTATCTGATTTGTTCTAAGATGGTGGACGTAAAAGGATTTATATAATTTCATTTTTTTGTCTGTCTTTATTTAGAAGCAAAAATAGCATCTTCATTGAAAAACAACTGCTAAAACATGCACCATAAGTGTTTTCACACTTTGAGATTCATGTTAATATATGATAGTACTGTGGTAAATGTATTATGATAAACACATCCGTTCCATACATCCCCAGTTTTTCTTGGTTTTGTGTTAGCTTTATTTTGCACAAAGAGTGCCATAGGTTTCAGTGAGTGTATACACCCATTGATAACATGCATATTTAGGTAATTTTCTGTTTAAAATATGAATGTTATTTTAATTTCACCAGTTGTAGTTAGGTAAATTATTGCTGTAAGTGTATTTTTAGTATTTATTTCAATGCATGCTTTTCAAGCTCTCTTTAATACAAGAGAGTGATAATAGTATAGTATCTGTGATTTAAGTCACAGTATTTTCTTGTAAGTTCATTAAGGTCTTGCAATTTTTGCATTAAAATCTATGCTTTGGGTGGTTTTAAAATTTATTCTTTTATATGAAAAAGTGTTCTGGCTGGTATTCTAGGGGCCTTTGTTGGATTTTGAAGAGATCACTCACCAAATACGCTTCTACAAAATTTACCTTGTACTAAAAGCTCGTTACTTAATGTCTCAGTGTTATGGATCACATGGTAATATGAAATATCCTAAAATTTGACCAAATGCCAAATTGGTCTGTTCCAAGCCAAATTCATCACAAACGTATTGGGTAAGCAGTCTGAATACAGCTTATAAGATTAACCCAAGAAGTACAATAGCAAAAACATAGGAGGAATTTGGAGAGGTACATGTAGGGTATGAGGGAATCAGAATTGTGCAGAATGGTTGAGGCTGGAAGGGGCCTCTGGAGATCTTCCCTGTAGAAGGGAGATAGAGGTTGGAGTAGAGCAGATATCTGACACCTAGATTGAGCATGAAATATTAGAAAAAGAATACTTCATGGAATGACATGCAAAGTGACAGGAGAGAGCAGCATTACCAGCATTTGGAATAGAGATTGCATACTTGATCTAACGAAAGGAAAGCATTTTTAAGCATTAAATGTGTTTAGTCGGTGGCTAAATAGATTTTTGGGTTTTAGAGGATTTATATGCAACATATATCTAACAAGCTCTTCATTCCATTTCTAGACTGCGTTTCCAATCTCTGTGTGTGTTTTAGTGAAAATTTTTTAAACTTTATTTTGTTAATGAAAGATATTTAATGGCTTATTTAAATAAAAATAATAGGAGACTATACATATTTATTTTACACATAGAATGGTCGTGATAATTTATTTTAGTAATATGCGCATATAGTAAGCACACGTGAACTAGGTAATCTGATTCATACTAACAATTGAATAAAAAAAAAAGCAATGCTTGTCATTCTGAAGTCGGAGGCTGAAAATAAAATACTTTTCAAGGCTGACTGAAAAAGCTATTCTCTCTTTAGAGTAAGTTATGATATAGGTGGTAAAGCTAGTCAGAAAAGGTGAAAGCACAGTAATTCCTTGCCCAGCTAGAAAGATTTTTCACTAGGTTAGGACATACATACTCTTGTATGTACTCGTGTTTATCAAATTCTTCTTGACTATGAATGGCTCTCTCCTTATTGCATTTCTATTAAACATTTTTAGATTAATAATATAGTTTTCTGGAATAATTGCCTATTAATAACTTCCTACAAGTCGTCCTATTAGTATTACATTTTATCGTTTCTATCTTGCAATATATTCCTGGAATAGATAATTACTTCACTGATATAATCATAGAAATAATAGTGTTGCCCTTATGTTAGAAAATGGAGGTTAATACAAATGATGTTCTAATTAGAATTCAGAAGACTCATTGGCACGCAGTTGATTTTGCTGGCGCTTAGCCTAATCTTGTTACGTTGTTTTTAACTATGAAGAGAGTAGGTTTAAAGATCTCCAGCAGTGCAAATGAGATGAGGGAGTTATAAAGAGCTTAAAGAATTGGAAAAGTATGACTCCTTCAAAACAAATTATGTACTAAACACAATGCTTAAAAACTTTGCCTAAACATCCTTTAATGATGTAATATGGACACTTCCGAAAAAGAATTCAAATTTCTGGTGCTGTTAAATAGAAAGAGTCAAAGTCTTGTACTACTTACAGTACTACTCTCTAATTGTATAATAACTTCTGTGTTTAAGTAGTATATAGGTGTAAAACATTAGTAGTATGTTACATTTTTTATTTAAAAAAGTGTAATAGTACTTTAAGTACTAAAGAATCACTTCATTTTTAGAATACATGTAACATTCATATTATGCGGACCCTATAGCTCTTCTTAGTAAGACTGTTTATAGCATTAGTTTCCGTGACTTCCAAGGCAGCTAACGTAAAATCTTTACCTTCCGTGGCCATTTGACCGTACCTAGGTTATTCAGATTTAATTGCGTTATGTGGGTAAAGGCAATTGCTGAATACTTCAGATAAAACTAGACACAAGCATGGGCCAAGATAGACGTGAAATTCCATCAGCTTTAATGTAGGTACCCTGTCCTGTGGTACTTGTAGAGCGAACCTATTGCAATAGAATAGGACTTGACACCCAACTCATGTAGCTCCAAGAAATTCTATGTATACAGTAATGACAAATACTTTATATAAATAAGGTGCTTTTCAATATGTTCTTTTTATGAACTGACTCATAGAAAACCATTGTAACTATATCATTACTGGCACATCTGAGGACTTCTGACCGTTAGCGGTGTTCTTAACCCACCGGCTCTGTGGACATGAGGCTTTACTTCAAAGATCTTTGGATTTGCTCTTACCCTGATGCTAAGAGTAATGTTTTCTGATCTTACAGTTATTACTTCTTTAAAGAAAATAATCTGTGACTGACTTGTAGATCTGCTGTTCCCTTAATTTCAAGTGTTGTTGCGTATCTGTAGCTACATTAGGAAGTAAGGAGGTTTTATAAAATAAGATTCCTCTGTATGAATTCAGAAGCCAAACTGTGACCTACCCAGTGCACACATCGTTTATTCAGGTGTTTCCCAGAAAGACCCCACTAGACCTGCTTATCAAAATAAATAAGACCGTTGATGTTTCCCTGTGTAGTTCTCCACCATTATGCCTATTAAATCATTACATTAGTCAGGTCAAATTAGCATAGGAGAACCAAAAACTGTAAAATGCTTCAACATCACTCTTTTTGTCCTTTTTTGTCTATTCTTGTATCTGAAACACAAGCACATGCATAGAAAATTAAAGCATATATATTTAATATTTTCAGTAAGGTTTTATTCATAGCTGTGATCGTGGTAGAGATTCAACCACTCTACAATTGACTTGTTTTGCGGTCGGTGGAGAATGGTGACTATGTTCACTCATTTTGTAGCATTGGATGTAGACAGGGATAATCAATACGCTTTCGATGAAAGTATCAACAAAGGCTTTCTTTGGGGTTTATTCGAGGGTATCTTACAATACTTCGTATTAATGAGAAGTTGCAAATGAGGCAAAGATATGGTACAATAAACATAAGCATAAGTTTGCAATGGTAGCAATCCAGATGATTTAAAAATGAATACTCTTGTGCATATTGTTATATTAAGTTTGGGCCTAAGAAGCAGTGTCCTGTTCAGAAGTGTCATGGATCTATTGGCCATTAAAGATATAAAAAAAAACCAAACTAACTTTCAATGTTCAGTAAGCCCTGAGAATCAGCCCAGCTAGTAATAAGGCCCAGTAGTTGTTTAAAGGCATGAGCATTACAGGCAGTCTAGCAAGGAGGAAGAAGCAGCATGGAAGGTGGTGTATATGTTCTTAGCCTTTAGAAAGGCTGCAGAGCTGGACAATTCACTTTCTAATGATTTTTTTTGTGAAATACATAACCCTGTAGTATACTTCACTTCAACCTATATGCGTATATGCACCTTATCATTATATCTCAAAGTATATACTGCCCCTCATATACAATAAAATAGTATATAGAAAATAAAAGATAGAGAAATAAATGGTAGCGAAGACCTTCCTGGCTTTATGAAATCTAGTTCACCTCTTCTTTGAGTAACCAAAGTTTTGCTTTTGTGAGTTACTAATTTCTACATAGTATGCTTTTTTTGTGTTAAGGTGTGTAAAATGTGAAAGTTATCAGCATTTTAAAATATTTTTTTCCTCCTATCATAATGGATTTTTTTTCTTTAGGGTAGATGTGATTCATTACTGTATACAAAGCAATAATTTTTTTTTAATTTGCCCCTTTTTATTTTAAGACAACATTCAAAAGTATCCACGTTAATGGCTTAATTTCAGTTCCAATCATTTATCTTGGTTAAGAATGAATGACAGAGCTATACTGCAATTTTACTTTTCTCCATATAATAAACCAGTTGTAGAGCTGGAAAGCACGTAATTTCTATAGGCAGAATGTTCTTTTGTGTGGAAAAAAAATTTAAAATGTTTTAATCAGTTCTGTTCATATCTTCAGGAGTTTGGGTGTTATCTATTTTATTTAACTCCTTGACTTTTCATCTTAGAACATCTTTATGTTAAGTGGGAGCAAGTTCAGTGTAGATGTTCTTTACTATGTGTGATTTGTTCATTCTTGAAACCGAGCATCTGTATGGTCAGTTCTCTATTCAATAGTCAGCTGAATCAGCATTTGATTGCCTTGGGGGTGGCTGCATGACTGTCTGCCTGTGAGCTCTTTTGCCTTTTGTAGTGTTTCTATTTTGTAAGTTTTTAGGCATTCCCATATGTTGGCATATTGTCCTATTCTGCCTTAATTTTTTTATTTTCTTAAAGTTACTCCACCTTTCAAAGATCATTCATCTGAACTCCCTTAGGTCTTCTGATACAATTTTCAGTTAATGCTGATTCTTTGATTCCATACAGTACTATTGCCAATTCATTGAACTGATTAAATTTGACTTGCAACCAAACAAAATCATCTTATCATAATTTATAATTTTGCAGATTTCCATATACCATTTCTTTATCTCTGTCTTTGTTGGAATGATCAACATTTCTTGGTACATACGTTTACAGCAGACTAAGTAAGTCTATGTCCTTGAGCGGGGATGTATCTTCTTGGGAATTCCCTGCAGAATTGTATCAAATGCATCAGAGTAAGATACCATGAAGCATGAGTATCTAGAAGGAGGAAAACTAGGTCAATTGAAATGATCACCGAGACTGTTCAAGAAGGCCTGTGAAGGAGAATTCTGATTTCGTACCTGATCACTTCAGAGTAGATAACCTTGGAAAGTCAGCCGGGTGGGGTAAAAATATTTTTACTTGTGTGTTGCAATTCAGGAGACTATGGTAATACTCGCACGAGCTATGCAAAATGGACTGAGCTACGAAAATCTTAAACTTTGAAACAGTAGAGTAAACCTATTTGCTCTTCACTGTTTAGTACAGATATAAGTACATTCTGGTGCAGGCTATTTTCCAAGTGACTCTTGTAACTTTGGCAATCAGGAACTATTTTCTGCTGAACACACTGCTTTTTTACATAAGCAGTGTCTTGCATTGCTGATGCTCTTGTTATCTAAGGAGGAGACTGCCTACAACGTGAGATCTGTTTGTTCATGCTGTTACCAGTAGTACGTACAGGATGTACGTACCCTTTTCTCTATCAAAATACAGATCTTTTTCCCTGCCTGCCTTTTTACCTTTTCCTTCTGTCACTCCTACAGTTTATTTTAAACTTTAATTTATACTGAGCTTCTGCTTTCTCTATCAATATCACATCATTATTCTTATCTGATTCTCTTGATAATTTGTTTGCACTGGAATTCTTGGCAGTGAACTAAGAATTTCATTGTCTACCTACTCTCTTTTCTCTTGGAGAGTATAATAGAGTGGGAGGGAGAAGCCTCATGGTAATATTTTTATATTTGAAATGTAGCCACACTTTATATGCTCCTACTCATTGTGCTACTTATAGATAATGAAACAAGTCTCATCTTGTGGTCTACTGCTTTTCTATTTTGGACTATTTTGTGCTAATTCTACTCATCTCAAACACTCTTATTAATGCTGCTTCTCTTTTCTTCGCCTGCCTCTGTGGTATTGTTTAGGAAGGGACTGTTATCACTAACTAGGAAAGCACAGCAATAATCCTCACCCCAAGAAATGAGAAGACAGCTAGTGAAATTAATAGGATGGTGTCACAGATGTAGTCACCTCAGTCTCCCATTGAATTAACATGTGTGGAGGAGAGCGCATCCTTTAGAAACACAAAGTACTTCCTCTTCTGCACCCAACTGGTTCTGGTACGCGATGACACAGAACTGCGCTTTGCCCTTCTCTCCCATCATTTTGGAAGGCTCTTGGGACCTCAAAGTTCCCACAGTCTTTCCTGTAATAAATCCAGTAGTATAACTGCATCTTGTTAAAAGTCAATGATAATTTGAGGAAAAGAAAATGTAGTGCATCTACTGAACAATTACTAATTTAATATTATAATGCTATTTTTTTCCTATGCATCTTTATAAGCCACTTTAAATAAACAATGATAGCATATA
Organism: Pygoscelis adeliae; assembly: GCF_000699105.1. NCBI lineage: Eukaryota > Metazoa > Chordata > Aves > Sphenisciformes > Spheniscidae > Pygoscelis > Pygoscelis adeliae. The sequence goes on along the minus strand of NW_008824309.1, from coordinate 4,892,122 downwards.
GAGAAAGTAAATAGAATTTAGTTTAAAAATAGGTTATCATTGGCAGAACAGATTATTTTTAATCACTGTTTCTTTAAACAAGAAAAAAGATCTTTTTACATATTTTTAAAGGATACATTGTTTATTATAAAATAGAGCTTTTCTAATGGCAGATCATCCTTTTTCACATCCGTCACCTTCTACCTGAGAGATTATTTGTTCTACTGCGAAGTTGCTGTTTTGAAATAAGTTTGCTATACACTTTTCTTCTTACAGAAATTCTTGTAGCTTATTTTTTGGTTGCTTAGATTTCAAAGTAAACTGGGAGAGCCTTGATAACATTTAAGGATTCAACTTCACCTGAACTCAAAAGACACAGCAACAAGAAACCTTGCTGCGTTGCTAATCTTTCTCAGTCATTTTTGATAGTTAGCATTTTTGATAGTTTAGATATAAAAGATAATGTCATGTGATTCACATAAATATTGAAAAATCAACTTGAAATTCAGAACTCTTATTTACATGGTACTTTATTATGCACATTCAATTAAGCATTCAAAAACATTCATTAGAGACCAAATAAAATATACATGGAGGATCGTTTCTTATATTTGACTTAGTTATTTTCAACTGTGTTTTCTGCTTAAAATGGGTTAATAGAACAGCAGAGGAAAATTTCAGTTCTGAAATATGTAGTGCTGGTATACAGAAATACTCAGCTTGCATTCTTTTTGCCATATCTTAATAATTACAGTCTTTTAGAAGCATTAAAACATTTTTTAATGGCTGGGCTAAGGAAGATTTTGAAATGTATTTAAGCTAATTCATTTGAATCCCTTTTCCCAATTATAACTGCAAATGAATAAACTTTTTTTAAACATTTTATGATCAATTTTAATGTTTAAATGACCCCACACGCTATCTTGGAGACTCGTTAAATCCCTAAGATTGTTTTTGATAAATATGGAACTAAATAATTTTTTTGTGTCTAAACATAGTTACAATTGTCAAATATCCTTCATGAGATCAGTTCCAGTGTAACTGATTGAAACTTGATGGTCTCTGTTAGAGAATATTAAATAGATGAAATAATGGCTATTTTTTGCCTTAAATATTAGGATAATGCTTAATAAAGGAACAGTATGTCCTTTCTAGATGTGGATTGACAAAATAGGTGGCAGTTTATTCTTTTGAGGGTAAAACTAAGCACTTTTATTCTAAAACCACATCAACGTTAATGCCATCCATATTACTATCTGTTCTTGTTCTTTCCTAGTTCCACGGCACACTTGCTCATGTTGCTGATCAAACCTTGTCCGACCACATCCCAAGCCTTATCAAACATAGATGATCTGTTGAATATCAACTACTTTACCGTGTAGCTACACCTCCTAACAGGAAACACCTTCAAAACAGAAAAAATACACGAAGTGGTGAGTGTGTTTCTGCCTTGAAGAGTAGAGGTGAGACAATTGCAGTATTCGCCTCAGTTCAGTTTCTGCTCCTTTTTGAGAATGGTCATAAGCCAGTTGTGTTACCAGTTTTTGTTAGGACACCTGCCTTTTCTTTCACACAGGCCATAAGGCATTTAATTGGACGGTAATGGCTTTTGAGACTGCAGGTCTGATTTGGGTTTGGCTTGTCATGGGCCAGTCGAAGGATTTGTGTAGCATTACTAATTCAGCTAATGAAAGAGAGAGCTTT
>NW_008824309.1:4875089-4890411 GCF_000699105.1 Pygoscelis adeliae | reverse complement strand
ATGATATCCAATACCAGTTAGATATTTTTCAGGGGAATATTTTTGGTGGATGGTTTCCCACTGCAGATGGTGGCAGAGAAGACAGCATTCCTTTCTAACTTGAGTTTCTTTGTTTGTTGTTAATAAACAATTCTGGGAACAAAATGCATGGGAGATGCAATTTTCTTTTTATGTGCCACGGAATTCTCATATGTTAGTAAACTTTGTCCTTAGTACTAATTTTCTTTTTTTTTTTTTTTTTCTTCTCTAGCTTATTTTTTCAGAAGAAATGCTTGTCGTATCAATTTCATTATTATAAATAAATCTTAATTTCCTGTAATGTATGTGCCAATTTGGAATAAATCCCTACATGCATTTTCAAAATTCAGTTCAGTTCATTAATTTGAACTGTTTGTTCAGGGTTTTTTGAGTCTTTTGTGTCATGATCTAAAAATACCATTTTATATTCTTCCAACTGTAAGAAAGCTTTTCTTTCTCAGTAGTTTTTCAGGAAAAATCTTCTTTGGAATAAAAAGAAGTTCTAACTTAGCAAAAAATTGACAGTTTGGGCCTTGAGTTATATGTAGGGACACAGTAACCCAATGCCATTAACAACTGAAAATTGCACAGTTAATTACAGGTTTTTGAAATATACCATATAGTATCTTGGCTATTTTTGTATTAAGCAGCTTTAGATCATTATGGGTTTTGATACTTACTTGTCTTGTTCTCTTCTCCATTTTTTAGGGCTTTCATGTATGTTTTTAAAAGCTAAAATTAATCTGTTACTTTATTTCCTCCTACAGAAACAAAATCCTATAAATATTCTCACCGCATACCAACAAGTCTCAGTATTATAATTATTCTGTAGGCCAGGCCTTTGTCAAAAAGTCTGGAAGAATTAATTAAAACCTAATCGGATGTCTTCACAAAATGTTCAGGGTAACAAGGTGATGCCTAGAATGAAATACCTATCCTACAGCGTACAGAAAAATAGAATACAGTAATGAATTCAGGTGGATAAATTGCAAATCAAGGTCTACTTAATTTTCTTTTACTTTTGTAAAAGCAGTAAAAATGTACTGCTGTGGCCAGATGTACCGTTCAAGCTGCAACTAAGACTTATTAAAAGGTACTTCCACGCTTCTTCATCCCTCCATTTATGCCAGAAGCTAGCAAAGCTGCTGACAAAACTGCACATATAGTAGTTTCTTAATCCAGTTCTGTCAAAATGGCTGAGATTAAATTGAAGTGAACTTCAGTGTACTTACTATATGGTAGGTTGGATCTTTTTGATACAGGTGGATCAGGGAACATTTGCCTATGCAGTTATGTAAGTGATCGGAGAGGATGGTAACCTCCTTTAGGGAGAATAAAGATGGTAATGTAGATGCCTCCAGCCAGAGACAGTGATCTTTTAACCCAGCCAGCTGAATCCAAAATGTATCATCTTATAGGCTAGGGGTTTGTACAATTGGTCTGAATTAAGAACCCAGTTCTGCTTATTGCACAGTTCCACACTGAATTTGCTGAGAACGTTATGGGATGTACACTGGCCACGTTCAGTTAATCATTCTGGTGGAAGGTCATTCTGCCTCAGCACCTCTCACCTTCAGATTCCATGATAAAGGACCATCCTTTCTATTTTATAGTACAGAAATTACTAAGAACAGAGAATCTGTCATGGTATGCTCATACTGTGCAATGCAGTGCCAAGTTGAGCTGCCCAGATCAACGTTAAAGTCCTCTCCCGAACTGAAAGCGGTATAGCTGCATCAGGATGATCTTGTTTCTCATGAACCAGCTTGAGTTACGCCGAAGCAGCTGTACTACGTTAAAGACCTGCCCTGGTATCTGTGCACAGCAATGCTCTTTGCCGTGTAAAACTACAACCTCATTCAAAGTTTAAAAGTCACGTACCTCAGAGTTGCACTGCATTGTTTAGTGTAAATAGAACTACAGAAAGGCAGATACTTCTGTCTCTGCTGCCACTGGTCAGTACTGTGTAACATAAGCTTGTGTGAAATATAGCACCCAATTTTCAATGTCTGATATCAGAGTTATCCTGTTAACGTTAGTCATCTACATTTTCCTTTCTGAGCAAAACACAATGTTAAATACTGAAATGAAGCAGCATTTTGGATATTTATAACTTGTTTATCAAGTAAATTAACTTACGGTTTTCAGTTTCCCTTATTTGCCCTGCTGTTCTTTACAGAGGTATTGGTATCACTGTAGTCAGGAGGTAGTAAATCCATTCGTTCTGCTGTTTCCTGGGGCACAGCTGTTTCAGCTTGCTGTGGTTTTTCGCCTGCCTGAGATCTTCTTGGGCACAATGGCTGATTTACTACCCCATATGCTCTCTTTGGTATTTCTTCACAGTGTATATCTACGCAGAGTGACAACCTTATACTGCTGAGGGTTTACCTGTATATAGCTGCTGCTTTTCTCTAATTACAGATATGGTCAGCATCATTCTCGTGCAGTCTCTGTGTGATAGATAGAATCTGTTTTTTAATAACTGTTAGATTCTCTGCTCCTCTGTGGTGGTGGTGGTAGGAGTTTTCATTCTGCTCCACTTGGGTACTCTGAGAGGACTAGAGAAGAGAATTATGAGGCAGCCAGAACAGTATTTTTGCTTTCCCTCTGTCATGCGGTAGGAAATGTACTTGGTAGCTACAAAGAAATCATCAGCTTCCAGTCACAATGCCGACTTGGGGCTAACGGGGAAGTTTCATGGCAAGATTGACTCCCGCAAATTTAAAGTTGAAATCTTTGTATAGGTTAGGAAACATATTTTCTGTTCAACATTAATTATGATTTTTCATTTTAAGGCAGTGCCCCAAGGTCTAAAACTTCTATATGAGAGATCTTTGGGCCAATATATCACGTGTAAGTGATATAGTGCTGTTAGTCACTTGTGAGTGCTCATTTTCCCCTATATTTATGAATGAGAGAGCTTTTAGCTGTGTTTTTGAACTGTGATTATGATTTGTTTTTTTAACTGTAACTGTGATTTTGAACTGTGACTAGCAAAACAATGGTTTATTTAAAACAGCACCGTGATCTTACAAAGATTATACAGTAACTTGAGAAGGTACAGTGAGGAGATACAGTGATCAAAATTATGAAACAACTGCTCTGTGAAGAGAGATTGAATTGTTTAGGATTTTTCCACTTTTCAAAGAGAATACTAAATGGAGAGTTATGGAGGGGGGCTGTGAATTCATGAATAGTGTGGGAAAGGTGCACAAAACATAATTTTTCATCATTTTTTATAATACAAGAAATAGGCAGTATACAAACGTGAAGTGTTCTTAAGTAGCACAGAATTAAATTTTGGAATGCACTACTACAGGAGATTGTGGAGGCCAAAAGCATGAATAGATTTTTAAATCACCATCAGTGGCTATTGAAGTGAAACAGAAACCCTAAAAACACACACAAAACAACTCTTCAGGGTACAAACTCCTGTTCAGGAAGATCCTAAACAGCTGATTGCAGGAGGCAGAGGTGTTATGGGCCTTGGTGACACCCAGAGATGGGATAATGTGTTAGATGAACATTATTCAGACCCAAATGGTTGTCTGTCAGGGACATAATTATTTTATGTTTTACATTTGCTTGCATCACTAGAGCCATAAAAAAAATTGAATTTTGTTGTTTTCAGTCCGTATTGTAAAAAATCTACCCAAAGTCGTTGGTCTTCAGCTCAGCGTTTTTATTCTGTGTTCCTTGCCTACTTAAACATAGCCAAAGGGAAATGACTCCAGAGCAGCAGCAGAATTGGGAGCTATCAAAGAATACAAATAGCATGGGTGCACTGCAGAATTCATCCTGTTGTTTACTTCCATTACAGTTGCACATCGTCCTGGGAGGGAGCGTCATAACAGGGGCTCGCACCTCCAATTTTCATGTTTTCTTTTGTGTTGCACTTCACTGTCTGTGAGAGCAAGCATGGAGAACCCCGCTTGATTGAATTTGCCAACAGGTTCAATAGTATGCTGTAGCTGTAGTGAAATCTGCACTTGAACTGGACTCCTACACCACTGTTGCCAAAAATAACAAAGATAACAGGTGTAAGTAGATATAGGATGTATAGCCAAACACTTGACAGTCATGCTTTGTTTTTTTCAGTAAGTGGGAGTGTTTTCATGCATGTAGCCAATTTCAGTACTGGAACACTAGTGATACTATGAATGACTTGTACAGTACAGTACTTTTCATCCCAAGAGTTTTTCCGATTGTGCAAACTATGACTCACTCTCTCGTTGCTGAAATGCAGCCACCTTTGGCATTGAGTGCAGCAGTTGTGTAATAGTCCATGACAGTTCAAACTGAGGTTTTGCCGTACTTGAAATTATTGGGGTACTTTCTCGATACGCGTACTAATACTGAAGTCTGCTATTGCTTAGTTGGTGAGAATTTAGTAATTCATAACCTCTCTACAGCCCCTGATCACTATTCAAAGGGTATTATGCCTAAATATTATATAAAATGTGCCAGTATTTGTTTTAAAAATTGTGGAAAATTTAGTATTTTTATGTGGGTTTTGATAGTGCCTCTGTTGTTGAGATTGACATCCTCGAGGCTAACGATGGATTGGTGGGAACATTTGCATAGTGTTTGTGTATGCACTGATTTCTTTCTTGTGTCTGAGTGTGACAACGAGCGGTCTTGTAGGTTAGAGGTGGTGGCTGAACTCGTGTTTGCTGTGTTGATATACAGCCTACATAATCTATCACATCTATTTCACAAGACTGCTCGATTTTCTGTAATATTAAAAAAATGATCAAAGCTTTGTTCCTCAAGAAATCCTATAAATCAGGATTAAAAAGCCTGCTTTTGAGCTGAGTTTTTGATATATCTTTAGGCTTACGCTACAGCTTTTGCTGCCAATCCTAACTAACTGAATAGCCTGCTGGTTTTTTCAGACAGAGTTGCATCAAATAATTAGCCAGACTAGAAACGTCCTTTCTTTGCTTCCTGGCAAGAAATTAAGTTTCATTATTCTAAAACTGTGAAGAAAATTCCTGATCCTATAGTTGGAATAGCGGTCCACTTGTCTTTCTCATGAGGTCTTGAAATGGGAAGTTTTGTTGGTCTGTGGAGAGCAGAGTCCAGGAGCTGGTCCAGGAACGTTGCTACAAGCAGAACTGCAGTAGTTTCTGCTATTCCCCTCTAAGTGTTTTTTGGCTGCTGCGTCCACCTAATCAATACAGTTCCATTGATACAGTTTTGAATTAAGAGGTGGGATACCTGAATTTCACTTTTACTAGCTGTCAATGTTTTTCTTGCAAACATCTTAGCACAGGAACTGTTACGTCTGTCTGTAGTGCATATTTGTTAGTGGTTCACATACACGCAGTATGTTACTAATCAGGGCAAGATATTAGTTTAGTCCTCCACTTTTATCATTCTACAACATACAGTGTCATACCTGATAAGTAATTTGTCAGAATTTGTCAACTTTCAAATTGCTGATTGTTTCAAACTTAAAAATCTCATCATAAATGCCATAAATCAGAAAAATACACTTTTAGCTATATAAAAAATTCTGTGGCAGTTTTTCTCCTGACCTGCGGAAGGGCTTTGTGCCCCAAAATCTGTCTCTTTTGTCTGAATTACATCAGTTGATGTAACATATATTGTCTTCCTTGCAAATTCTGTCTAGCTTTTTTTAATGAGGAATTTAGGTTCACTAAAATTGATACTTACTAAATCCAGGATGCAAATAGCAAAGAATATATCTTTGAATCACTGAGAATTAGCATAATTATTATGAATTCTTATTTAATAATATAATTATTTTGAATTATTAAATAAGGGACAAGAATAGAATATAAAGTCAGAGCTGTCTTATAGGAAGAAAATTTAAGTCCACAGCATCTTTTTTTTTCTTCCAGTAGATTTAAATGAGTACTGTACAACTCTACATCTGTCAGTAACGCTTAGCAAATGGCAGATAAATTCTGCTATAACCATGCAACAAAGCTTTTCTCTTTTTCGTGGCTTTTTCTGTTTTGATAGAGTTAACCTTCCATAAGAACATTTTTCATGAGTCCACTGTACACTGTTGTAGTTACTGTAGAAATTAATCAGTATTCCACCTTCGTTTGGAAAGAAAGATCTGCAAAGGGAAAATTGAAGTACGTGTACAGAAGCTGCTGCCTGTTGAGTACTTTACAAAAGCGTCATGCCACCTTGGCTTTCATTTTGTGTTAGATAGCACAGACATTTGAAAGGCTATGTCTGTAGAAAGAGTTCACAGTTGAAACAAGGGGAGGGGGGAAAAAGGTTATGTCAGGGTCTCACAGCAGACCAGGCTGTCTTGTACCTTTTCCACCATGAAACATTGTCACTGTTGGCACGGGAAACATTGGTGGAGAGGAGCAGCACTCGTTACGTGTCCTGCATGCCAATCTGCCGTGCCTTGAGTGTGGCTGATGGAAACTTACCTTGTATTAATGACCAAGTATTTTAATCTTTTTTTTTTTTCTTTTTTTTCCTGAGCTATTTACTTTGGAAAAAAATTGCTTTAAACTCTCTTTTCACCTTAAATTCTCTCATAATCCCATGACTCTAGGATTTGCAGATTTAAGGAAAACGTGCTTATTGTTGTGACATTCCTTACGTGTTGAGTTAGTAGCAGTATGGCAGGTGCCCACATTTAGATTTCCTAAATGAGTAGAGTTTGGAAATCCCATTATAGTCAACAAAAACTCTGGTCATGGCCATGCAGCTATGAATATTTTCTGAGGTGTCAATTACAAAATAGGGCAAACTTTTGCCGTAGGGACCCTGTTCCATAATTGATAGTATCTATAATCTGTTGGCAGTATGGTAAACAAACAAACAAAAAAGATGGGTTGCCAGAAGCAGGATTCTCTGACATCCATTGGGATATTTCATTTTTCTACGCTTCCTCATGCAAAACCAAATCATGATACTGGCAGTTTTCCTTTGTCTAGTACAAAAATTCCATTAACTTAGTAGACCCAAAAAGCCCCCATTCTCTGAGCTATCTAAGCATTATCAGCTGGCAGTTTCTTGTGGGCGTCATAGATAGAAGTGGGTTTTAAGGGGGAATTTGAAGAAAAAAGGGCTTTCAGATTAAAAGTAAGGCATTTTATCTGTAGCAATGGAGGTATGGAACAAAGTGAGAAGACATTTATATGAATAGTTGAGAAGTGGAAACTGTTGCCCTACAGAAATCTAGCGCAGGAGGAGGAATATGAAATAATTAAAATGCAGGTGTTTTTCCCTTGCATTCTTGAGTATTGACATAAATGCAAGAAACCAACTGAACAACTTTGCTGCAATTCCCAAGGCTACGCTTCTCATAAAACATTTGATATTGTGGATGGTTTGTTTTATTTCATGTTAGAATTGGCCAGTCCTTTCTGAGGTTATAGGTAGAACTTGGGAACAGATAATATGACAATAAAAATAATACTTTACTGATGCTGTGCTCTTCGAGTCGTCTTTGAGGGATGATTTGTCAAAGTGTGAACGGAGTCCATGAGTGAGGGACACAGACCCAAGTTCTGTACCTCCATCCATCCTGGACGCAGAAGCAGTGAAAGGAGGATAGAGGGTCCATATCCCGTGGATGCCTCCATATAAGTGTAATAAATACTTCGTGTAACTCGCGTACATTACAGTACACCTGAGTCTGTGTTACTCTGGGATTCGCCTTGACCAGAGTAAGGGAGATACGGTTATGGAGGTGTAAGTTCCCTTTCCTAGCTCCATACCGCTGAGCTACACCAAGCCTAGTTTAAGACACAATTCACAGTGTAGGTACAAATAAAATACTTAACAGTTTTTGTAATAAAATGTAGCTGGTGAATGCACTACGATGAAAAATTGTAGCTAATGATATTTTTGCATGACAAATAGTGTGTGTGTGTATGGGGGAGACTGAGGAACTATCAACATAGCTGCTTTTTTACATTTTTTTACATTTTTTAAAATCTTCTTGTGTTTTCATTGCAGTGAGTTCCAGGTAAGATGGTCGGTAGATGATCACGTCAACTGCCTGAAACTGGGGTCCTGAATGAGTGCTGTTATTTGCTTACCATGATACAGTTTCACTTCAAAAGCCATGTGGCCATTTTTAAAGAACAGTATTTCCCTGTAGACAGCTAACCAATCATCCGTGCATAGCTGAAGCCAAAATAGTCCTAATATTCTCTTTACTGCTACTACAGTATCTCTTAAAATGAAGGATGAGATCATAGTAGCATTTTGGTTATTGGTTCAGTTTCCTATTTCTTTCTAGATCTTTTTTAAGCTCACACTGTCCTTACAGAATGACCTCCTGGGTTGCTGTGTGTAACCATGTGACCAGCTGTTTACTGTGCTTCACTGTGCTAGTTTGAGTCATTTTGATAACCTAAGACAACATTTTTAGCTTTATGGTGTATCAGAGGGTTCAACAGTGATTTGCTCACATACTTGGGAAGAATCCAGTACTGGGGTAAGAATGAAGCGTGGCAGAAAGCACTTCAGTCAGGATTGATCATCAACTAATAACGTAATGCCGGTACAGTTTGTTTTCCTTCTAGTGCTACGAGTTTGGTGTAAAGAAATACTGTGGGTGAGTTCTTTTATTTTGCACAAGGTGAGGATCTAAACAATATCTTTCAGTTAAGAGACCTTGAAGTAGCAGTATTGGGCAGGCCCCAGTAAAGAGCTAATGGAAGAAGTTTATTTACACTAATGGATGCCTCATGGTAGTAAACACTGCACTTAATAGGATGTTAATTGCCTGACAGTATGTTTTTATTTGCTGCTATAAATCAGCTTCCTGCAGTATGTTTAGTATTTATAATCCCACATCATTATAATGTGCTTCTTTGCATATCAAGAATTTTGGGGAATATAAGGTGCATTTTGTTATGTTCACTGGTGTGAAAGTTCCAGCTGATTTTTCATGTTCTTGAGTTGCAAATGCCTGGGTGTCATGAGATCTTTTATTTAAAAAAATATAGCACACTGTTCCTATGCCAAATATTCTTTTGGAAAGCTATTTTTGCTCCCACCCCCAACAGTAACAAGAAAATACTGCACTATGAGTTATTTTTAAGTGGATGGAAATAGCATCCATATTATTTCAAGCCACTGATGTATAAAATCTTTGTAATAAAAGAATGGCCACTTGTTTATTGCATGTTGTTTTCTCACATTTGTTTATTCTTAAATTTTAGAAAAGCGTCAGGTGAACAAAAATTACCATTCAAGATAATTTGTAAGCATCATGCATTCTCATGTACCAAAAAATTATGGTTGCGTATGTAAATGAGAATGACTATTATTCTTCCCTTCTATATTGTGATTAAACAAAACAACAAAGCTCTGCATCCTTGATTCGTACAAGTTGTGATCTGTCCGTTAGAACAGGACAGTTCTCAAAAAAATGCAGAATCAATCTCACAGAATAATCCTCTCACTTTATTAACAGGAAAAAAAGAGAATGGTAGAACTCAATGAAAGCAATGAAAATGTATGCACTTTATTTTGTGATCATTAAGTTTCACAGGTGCATGAAATATTACATCAAAAAGGTTTTGTAGATTATGGAAAGTCAGAATGTGTAGACTGTGTCACTGACAGCTCTTAAATAAATGGGGCTGAGTTTTCAGCTACATCATAAGGGGTGTAACATGATTTTTCCTAATATACAGTTGCAATAGTTGTGTAGGAGCTAAGTCTAGTGCTTATAGTAGATGAGAATTTTATTCCAGTGGCACAATTATTTATTTATTTTCTGTTAAAACACCTTAAAAGGATATCAATAATTAACAAAAGTCAGAAGTAACCGGTATTTTCTGGTATTTTATGTAGGTAGAGCTAAAATGTAGTTAAATCCTCCGTATACTTCTACTGTGTTATAGTCAGCTTATGACTCGAAGACAGCAGAATTTGTACCATATGTGTCAGCAGTAGCTTGAGAACTTGTAGGATAACCTCTTAAATGCAGTTACACTGTGTATTTCCCTTTTAAAAATTATGTTCTTCAAATGAGAAATTTTGCTAGATGCTGTTACGGTCTTCATTTCAGGAGTAGATGCTCCTAAAAGCATTAAAAATAAATGGTCAACTGCCTTTATTAATGTTTTCTTGTGAATTTTAATTCATTTTATAGATACTTTTTGTCTGTAATTAGCTTCACTCCCTATTCTATAGACAGAATTAATTACTTCTATAACTAGTGAAGTAGTTTTTGGAATTACCCTACATTTGAAATATAGGAAAGAAAATATGTGAGGCTGTACATACAGAAGTTAACTTCTAAAATAGCAGACTGTTTATTTGATGGATAACATTTTTTCTTACCAAACTGTATCTAATCAAATCCTTACAAAGCAATGCCATGCATTCAATTCATGTCCCATAATTCTCTTTGGAGACAGTGCACAGCTGCTGCAGTTAGTATTAGCTGCTTCTTATGGCTTGGTATTTTCTTTCAATAAAAATCACAGATGGCACGTTGTCTTTCACACCATGATTGTAAATATGAGCCTGGTTCAGGTGAAGAGGTGATGTAAGTACATGTAATTCTACTTTAAGTATGAAAATCCCGCATTGAGCTCAATTACTGTCTGTTTTTCTGCAGTCCTTGAAATGTCCAGACTTGATCCAATGACAGTCGTGACATGAAACATAAATTGTTGTGCATCTTAGAAAGGACATTGGCATCCTTTACCTATAAAAATAATAACATAGCTCTGCAGGGTTTAACTTCTTGTGAATTTAGCTCTGTGTATGTTTGTAAGTGTAATCGTTACAGCTTTTGTTCTGTGTTCTGTTAAGTGCATTAGACTTCTTAAAACCTCCCACTTCCCTCAAGTTTGCTTCTGCAGATAGCTCGTTTCCCTTCTACTCACACTGACACATCCTCTTTTGGGTGGGAGGGGGAGAGTTGTAAATTATTTGCATAGAGCTTATGGACTGCTATTTTATGAGTTTTCTTGTTGCTAATTTCAGGGTGAAAGCGCAGTGATGCCAAACAACATCATAGATATCTCAGATTCTAATTTTGTTTCTCTGTTGAAAAAGAGTAATTAGAGCACATCTGTTCTGAAGAGCAGGGTATGATGAGGACTTCAGTCCCACTTGAGTTAGCTCCAGTGTTGGAAGCAAGGTAGCTACGCCTTCATGCCTTTGTAGCAAGAGCTTCTTGTAGAGCATGTTAGCTTGAACACAGCCCTCTGAGGATGCAGTGGTGTCGCTTTAGGGGCCCAAACTCAAGCTGTGACAGTGGTTTGTCAATATTAACTTGAAGGCCTATGCACCGTGCTTTTTTGTGATGTGTAGACGTGTCCCAATAAAAGACTAAGATCTTACAGAAGTCTGTTGCAGAGCTAACAAGCATTTAAGAGTTTCCATCAGGTTGTACCATGTGTTGCTGTCTAATACCAGCTCAATCTACATCCGAGTTACGCAGGACGGTATAGAAACAGAATCTGATGGTGACTCAGAGTCAGAGGAATATAGAATAGGGACTGACACAAGCACAGAGCCTATTATGGGACTATGATTATTATTAGAATTAGTGCTGGTGGATATGAACTTTCTTTGTCTCTGGACAGTCTCTCTATTGACTTTTTAAATTATGGCAGCAGTATTGGTGAATTCGCAAGCCACAGAAATTTGCTGAGAACATTTAATTCAGTGGACAGTATAGGACTATACCTGCTATGTGTTTTCCAGGCTGTTTTTCAGGCTATTCTAAGTACCACGTGTGCTGAAACTTCCATCATTTCTTTTACGGAGCTTTCTCAGTTCAAAATACCCTACTTTCAACAAATTTAACAAGTCTAACTTGAAGCTAGTTTCTGATTGTATCTTATATTTCTCCCTTCCCACTTCTAAATCAAGTCATTGCCCCCATAAAGACAATGGCAAAACTCCCATTGAGTTAAATACAGCAATTTCAGCACTAATATTTATACCATTTAAAAATGTGTAGGCAGTACTCATTTCCCCCCAGTTTATTCATAATTGTGTTAAACTATGGTGTTATATCTGAGGTTTTTTCCAAAGTTCTAATGATTTTTCATTTGTCTCTGTTCGTTTACAATTTTTATTATGCTTCCATGAATCTCCTCCTTAATTTAAATCTTTCTGGTAATGAAGGACCTCAGTTGGAGTCTCAGTGTATGCAAGTGTGTATCACTTCAGCTTTTATTTTTACTGCCAAGCTCAATTGCTAACTCATAGAGCTGCTATTCACCGTTACCTTGCTAAATGGTTTTCATTTAATTTTTTTTTTCTACTGCAAAAGCATTTCAGATAATTTTCTCTGCTTCTGACACTTTGCATATTTTCTAAGCTGAAGGTTTTTTTCATCCTGTTCTGTCAGTTTGCCTTCTCTCTGATTCCTTTTTTAAATGTTTTTATCATTCTTCCTTAAACTGCAAAATCTTCTGATGGATTTTTTTCTTAGTGTTCATTTTCACGTTGGTTACTTTTTATTCAAGGACATGTAATAAAAGAGCTAAAAGTCCAGCCTATTGCCAGTCTTTGTGGAATAGTCTAGACATAACAGTTCATTACATCTGCTTTTAATTACTGCATTTTTGCATTCTGTTTATTAGCACTGTGTATTTATTTTCAGTCTCTGTGTATGTACTTGTGGACTTTATAAGGATGTGCAGACTATGAACTTGGTATTGGATGAATATCCAGGAAACACCAGTAGGATGGGATTTCTCTAACGCGGTTGAGATTGGAGGTGTTTAACTGTGTGGCATTGGAGAGCTCTTACATGGCATTCATTTCCGTTCCAGGGTATACAAGGATTGTGGCATTTTAGTTATAAAGTTAGCAAAGATGATATATGTCTGTGAGACAATGAATAGAAAATTCATCACTGGAAAATTTTAATTCGTGGCATATTTGATGAGTTGATATCAAGCAAAGATGATATCAAGGAAGTTTCCGAGTCTGTTCACTGCTTAGAGACAAATGTCTTCAGTAACAGGAACAGGCAAGTGCCCATTTATCAAATTGCTTTCTGTTCGCTACTAGTGTCTTAAACAGGTAAGTAGGAGCCAGCTGCTTACGTCTTTCAGATGCTTGGTTAGCTAAATGGTGGCATTATGTACTTTTGATGAGAAAAATAATGGCTGTGCATTTCTGACATGTTGTCAGCATGCTAGTCCGTAACATCTGACAACCTCACCTAATGTTCTGGTTATGTATAACCTAAATGAGAAAGTGAACGCAGCTATTTTGATAAACATAGCTTAACCACGCTCAGCGATGTAGCTCTCAGTTACAAAATTGCAGTTCTTAAAAGTATCTCGGAATTCACACCTCTGTATACAGCTGCCAGACGAAACAAAGTTCTGGTTCTTGGCCCTGTTTCCTGTTCAGATTTTGAGAGCAATCTTCAGTGAACTGAAAGGGCTTCAAAGGGAGTAACAAACATGACTTGAGAGTGGACGGATTGGGCATGCCTATACTGCTGAATTAGAGAAAGTTTGGCAGCAGTCCCTGGCCCCAAATCCAAATGGTGCAAAGACTTTGGGTGGCTACCTCTAAAACAAGCTGGTCACATCCATCCCATCACATCCGTCTCTGAGCAGCACGTGGCAGCTCTGTGCACCTAAGATACAGTTTTAAGGAGGGGGCAGGGTTCAGTTCATGGTCTGAAAACATGCAGTCTTTGCTGCAGTACACCAGAATGGTGCTTTAATTACATGCCACCAAAGTTACATTTTCCATTTGCAGTTTCAAGGCATTTAGGAGAGATTGAGGACACAAAAACTTGGAGGACTGTGCAGGTAGACTGTTTTGAGTGCAGGGAGCCAGCACTGAGGTAATGTTTTCCTCGCTGACTCTTACAACAGTTACTGGAGAGATCTATGCCCAGAGTCGTGGCCTACGTTTGCCTTGGAGAAATCTAGTTGGATCTCTTCAAAAGCAGATCTAGAGGTGAATTAAGCGATGTGGACAAACAAGGTACAGTGCTTGTGCTTACAGTCTGTAATATGGCAGTGCAGGCAAATCCATAAAACGATGCTTTATGTCATCAGGATGTATTTAAAAAAACAGAAAAGACTTCATTGCAACTGCTGACTTTTCTTTAGCCCCTCTCTCTGCGATCCCATGGATAGCTTTTTGCACAAGACCTTGGTTGAACTTCAAGTAATAGATCATCCTTGTTTCTGTGGATCCCTTAGCACCCAATAGAATTTTTATTTCAAAATCAACTGATGCAGCATTAAGTTTTATTGAATATCATCTATGGCCTCTCTAGCACATACATGTGAGGGAGGGCTTCGCCAGGGTGTCTCATACTCTGGAAGCTGACCTAGGAGGGAAGGGAGCAAGGGGAAGATACAGTACCCTGTTTGGAAAACTGTAACTCAGTGGATTTTTTGGCAATCCGTAGACATCAGAATTCTTGTGCATCTTTTCTCTTGAACCACCACCCTCATAACTTGAGAGGGAGGGAACTGTAGACTCCAGAACTGTAGTCTGGACTCAATAGCTGTGGAATAGTAGATGTTTAAAGGAAAGCTTATTGGCTACGTGATTAAATACTTTACCGTCTAACGTGGAAATTTCTCTTATTATGCATAAAGATACTAAATTTGATGCCTCAGTTGTTTGCTTTTTCTGCTCTTGCCTTCTGAATCGCCTTCTATAAAATGCTTTCTGCTTCTAATTCATTCTCCCATATTTTCATTCATATCCTTTCAAGATATTTACTATTTGTGTCATGGCTTAAGAGCTAAGTTAATAACTTAAAAAACCATCCCAACCCCAAAACCATGCATTCGTTATCTCTTCTCTGAAGGAGGTATTGATAATATTACCTGAGGGATGTAGCAACAAAGGATGAAAATTCATTTTACAGTTCAAAGAGGAATAACCAGAAGTGTTCTATCAGTTTTTTGTACGGTAAAATTTAGATTTTGAGTCTTCGGTGTATAGATGCATGAAATTTAATCTACCACAGCTTTTGTTTGGCTTGCTTTGTCAGTGCTATTATGTTATTCTGTCATTTTTAATTGACGTTTATAAATTAATAGTTCTAGACCTCTTTTAAAAACAAATTTAATTTTGAAACCTTTATTTTGGGCAAAGAAATGCATTGCTTCTGGGTTTTGAGTTTTTGTGCTATACAAAGAGGTGGTTTTGTAAGTGTGATGATTTCATCTAGGCTTATAGTATGGGAACTCAGTTTGTCCATGTAATGCTGGTCTGTTCTTCATACACATTTTTAATTTTGATAAGCTACTTAAACTCCTCTGCATCTGATAGTTTTTCCAGGAAGATATTTCCTACTGGGGGATTTTTACTGTGGAGCTTTCCTTTTCTCTTT
>NW_008824309.1:4862592-4875054 GCF_000699105.1 Pygoscelis adeliae | reverse complement strand
TAAATGGGGTTGTTTATGAACAAAAAAGTTTGGCAGATTCAGTATGGGTGGAGTATAGTTTAGATATCTGTCTTGAGAAACAGGAGTTTACATAAATCTTACTTAGCTAAATTGTTGGGTAAGAGCCAATTATGTATAGTAGAACTGCTTTTTTAAATCTTAAGCTGTATGCCTAAACTTGTCAGGCCTCATGGAAATTGTATAATTCTTTTTCCCTTTCTCCCATGTTCTTCATGCTTTTGCACATTCTTTGCAAAAATTCTGTAGTGCCTGTAAGCAGAAAACCTCTGACAAGTAAGATCACTTAAACTTCCAGTCAACTGATGAATTTATACTGCAGAGTAATTTTCCCTGTAGTGCTTTGGAGGATGCCTTCATTGGTCAAAGTTTGACCAAGTCCATTGAGTCTTTATATAATGCGATACGAATAGCATTTTTTGGGTTGGTTTTTTTCCCTCTACTTATGTCTGCTCAAAATTTCCCTTAGCTTTATAGTGTCACATACAGTTTTTTCCTGTTTGGTCTGCGCTGGCTTCTTAACTGCTTTGCTCTTCTTTACTCACCACCCTTTTTCACATAAGCTGCCCCAGACAAAAAATCTCCAGATTATTAGCAATTATTTCGCCCATTTCCAGTAAAGCCTGTTCCTATCACCCCTGACAACCGGCTATTTATTTTGGTGCCTACGTAAGAATTTTGGGCTTCATACTTGCGTATGCTGTTGTATACCCCTGTAATCACGGTTGTTAGCTGTCTTGGAATGCATTGATACCTGTTTGCTCGTTGGATGTTGTGAACAGTGGGCAACACACTAAGTTTGACTGTTACAAAATTTTGCTAAAAGGGGCCCCAAATCTTTGTTGTCTTCAAGAAGGAAGGCAAGATCATTAAAAATAATTATCCAGTGCCTGATACTTCTTAATTACTTGTAAATTCATTATTTTAGACTATACTCAAAGTATATCCTGCCAGGACAGTAGCCTACAGGTTCTGAATATAATTTTATTAGCTTCTTTGAAGCAGTCTATTACCTATTTAAAAATACTTCAAAATGTAATTATTTTAATTATTTTTAATCCTACAGGATACATTGCTAATTATTGCTGATATTATAGATTTATTTTACTATATGGGGTGGATTTTGTCTGACTAGTTTTGGTGTTTTAATTAAAAGTTCTAATGGATTTATTATTAATAGCTTCGGGCTCTATTAACTGGAATGCTAATCACCTTTTCTCCCCAGTATTTTCTGTGGGAGACATGCAGGCAATCAGAAAAATGATTCAGTCCCTCTCAACTACCTGTTGAAGTGGGATGATTTACAGCCTTCCACAGAAGGCTGTGGCTTCTGCTGGCTTCTACAACATGGAAGTAGTATTTGATAATCAAGGCTCTCATACAGAATTTGTCTTCTGCAATGAATAGTTCTACTAGCCAGGATATTACGAACTGAAGTGATGTGACCTCGCAAACAGTTATGTTTATGAATATAATTTTACTCCAAAACTCGCAGGCAAGTTCTGGCTGGTGTAGATTCTGGAAGCATGGAAAGAGTTTGAAAAATATGGGAGATGGAGAGTGGGGAAGTGGGAGAAGGATCTGGGAGCAGGAGAAGCAGAGAGAGTTGAGGACGCAGACCCAAAGGTTCTCAAGGAGCCTTGGGGCCTATAGAAGAGATGGTGGAGAGGCGTGGGGCTGGATGGAAGGGGTTCACGGGGCAGTGGAGGGCATGGGAAGCAGGAATTTGGGGGCAGAGGAGAGACCTGGAGTGCAGGCATAACGAGAAGGCAGCAGTGATCAGCTGCGGTGCAGAACCAACTAACTGTGCCCAAAGCCAAACCCGAGTGCTGTGTGTTTGGCGGACAGGAACAGCAGCTGATGTTTCTGCATGGCTTGGAGCGTGGGAGGGAACAGCAGATAGTGGAGGAGTTATGGCTTTGGTTAGGCAGCAGCTCTCGGGCAGGGAGTCAGGTAGCTGTGAAACGCTGCAGAACTGTTGATAGTACGTAACCCAGGGCTGCAGTGCACACCAGAAGGGACAGGGCATTAGGACATTAGACCATTGACTTCTTTGTAGGTCTGCCTATGCATGTTGGACACCACAAACTTTTCATATCTTATAGTATTATTTAACAGGCTGTTATAACTGTCATAAAATGCCCGTGCTGTGGTCTGTTTTTTAAATAAAAAAACATGCTGTGGTTTTAAAGCTGTACAGCTCTTTTTTGAGGCCTTACATCGCTGTGCTGTATTTCCATGCAAGTAGACTAAGAGGATGACTTAATTAAGTACTTTTCTGCTAGTAAAATTGTGTCCGTTCTAAGGTTTGCAATCAAGTGGGCAAAAGGCTTGAAATAGTGAAGAGGCGGTGGTGTGGAAGTGGGGATGAGGTATGAAGGGTAGAAGGTGATGACTGCAAGCTTTACTTATAAAAGGTTGGAAGCCACTGTGCAGCCTTGTTTTAGACACTGGACAAAAGTGGGGGGCACAGGGTAACCTGTGTAATGCTGCTGAGAAAAACAAGAGTTACTAAAATATTATTCGTGCCTAAGATGGGAATAGTTTGGCAGCCTGCAGCCATCTGGTTATAGTCAAAATGTCCACTGCTGAGACCTTTAGATTATACAATGACCAGAGATACTCCAGTTCTTTCCATTCTTTCACCTCTTATGTACATTCCCATGAAGAAAATACTTTGAAAGAAATGCTGGGAATTCTGACATTTTGCCACATTGCACAACAATGATGATTTAAAAAAACCCCAAACACACAAAAAACCTTTACCTTATTAAGATATATTTTGAGGCCTTCCGATAATTTTGTGATTTAAAGAAGCCCGAGAGAGATTTAGATGTCCAAATCATATTGAATGAATAGGAAAAAGAGGCATAAGCACTCCCATTGTCTACTTTTGAAAATTACAGAAGGGGTTGGGCTGCCTGGCCTGGACATCTTCATGTGACAGTATGTGTTAGCCTGTCTCTTACCTTCACTGTTTAACTGCAGTTGTAGTGTTTTCTTATAACTTTGTATCTGAGATGAAGCCCAGAACATCGATCACCTACACATCTGCATTCAGGAAAAAAAAAAAAAAAGACAGTCCTACATGAGGCAAGTTCTTTATGAATAGAATCATTCTGTGGTAAAAGTATATTTATTGTATATTGCTCTAATGTTGAAAGCCAATTTAACAGAAAGTTTGCTTCTGTAAACCAATTTACTGATTGAAAATTACATACTCTGCCTGTCACCTACATTACAGTGTATTTAACTCCTTTCTTGATTTCTCTAGACAAATGCAAAGTGACATCTTAAAGGAAGAGCAGCTATTACTAGCACTCAGGACTTAATGCATTGACCTGGTGTGCCCTCCGTGACCTTGGCAGTATAAGGCAGATTAGTAGTTCAGTGTGTCTTTCTGTTCATGTTTATTTCATTGGAAGTATAGATGTTGTATTCACGCACCTTGCAATCTGTGAAGTTAAAATTAAACAATTTGCTATCATGTCTTGCAGTGAGAAACTGAAAATCACACTTCTGTGTCTGTGTACCAGACACTGTTTTGTCTTTGGTGAAAAAAACTTTAGTAAGAAAGGTGAGACTTCTGAAGAGACTGAGTAAATGTGGGGAACTAAGTTTATATCTTTTGAAACAACTCAATCCTAAGTATCGAAGGAATAGTTAGAAAATAAGGTAGTGTTCACATGACTTCGAAATCTCAGTACAAATATTTCTGAAACTCTGAACTCAAATGCTGCTGTACGATGTAATGTTCTGATTGGAACAATCTCCTGTATGAGTCTCTTTCCAGTAATAAGTATAGCAAATTTCTTTTTAAGCCAGTGGGAGAAGTGAATTTATAGTTATTCCCTGCCAACTGCTTAAAAAGCTGCCAGCTAATCTGTTTCTCTGCTTTTTGTGTCAAAGTTGAAATCTATCTTGACTTGAGCTGAATTCTTTGTGTAAAAGTATGGTGATTGCTGGCGTTTTCCTGTTGTAAAAAAGCCCTCAACTGAAAACTTCTGAAACCATTTTTTATAATCACACAATTTGTAGTGGAGCCTAAGAGCGTTGAAAGAGCTACAATAGGACAATTACTAAGAATTCATGCTGACCGTTAGTTCAAACTGTCAGGCACAACAATTACTGGGTTTTGATGATGTCAATATAAAAATTTAATTTTTGTTTAATGGAATTTTACCCTATTCCATTGGTGAACAATGCCAGCCATCGTGACCTGTATTGTTATATTTGGTATATACTTGGTGTATATACAATATATATTGCCTATCTGTGAATGGGTAGGCAGAGGCGGAATATGAATTCAAACAGTAGAGCTCTGTCACTATTGCCTTTCCTTAATAGTGTGATGATCACTGCTTGCCAGAGGACTTCTTCCCTTCATTAATACTTTATTTAGGCTCTTGGTCCTTCTCTTTCACTTCTTGTACAACTTTGCCTGTATTTCTGCATGTTCTGGCCCATGTTCTTGAATTTTCTTCTGTCCTCACATTCTTATCATCACTTTTTCTCATGAATCATGCTTTCTGATATATTGATCCAGCTATCTTGTGTGTCAAACAGCTTTCCTTTCTTCTTACCGCTTTTTAAGATAGAAAAGGTGAATTTGGGAGAAACTGGATGCCATTGGTGCTTGACAGATTCAGAAAATACCTATTCTCTTCCCAGTTTGTCAGACTTCCTTTATAATTTAACAAAAGGCTCTCTATGTTTTGATATTTAACAGAGAGAAATACAAAGGTATTTTTCATAGTGTACCTATTGTAGTAATTAGGAATAATTATTTAAAATACGTAAATGTAAGGAAGGCAAGAATGGTTAGAAGCCATGGCTTCATCTTTCATTCCAGTGAACAGCACTGGTCAGGAGTATTACCAGAAAGGGGAAAGCACTGTAGCATAATAAATAATAGCATAGCATAATATTCCTTCAACCTCCCTAAATCCATCTGTATTTTTCATGTATGTTCTACACATCTGAACACCATCGCAATGAAAGGGCAGCTCGTACAGTTCCAGCCCTTGCAACTGATTGCTCTCCTGAGAGCACTCTCCAGTGTGGGTCTTGGCACAGGCTTATCCTAATGGGCACAATTTTCATCAGAATTTTTTGCAAGGTAATTTTCAGTGTCTTTATTATTCGCTAATATATTTCTCCTAAAAAATGTGTCTTTAAAAATTCAAGTGAAAGTATCCCAGTCAAACTGATGTTTCTCAGGGATCTGTTCAAACTTTGACCTCGACCTTTTTAAACAGTTTAAAAGAATACACGGTAAAGTCAGTAGCAGGATTGTAATCACTGTTTTGGTCTTTGCATTAGAAGTTCAAAATACGAAGTAATCTACACAGCACGTCTCAGGATCAGGTGTATTTTCTTTTTGAGACTGTTACCTGAATACATCAATGTTCCTACTTTTGAGAGAGATGTCACTGCATTAATCACATACTTACAGATGTACTGTGCTTGCATGAACTACTGACTGTAGGTGACATCATTTGGAGTAATTGTCAAAAGACTATTTTGAATCTGGGCTGCAGGAGGTGGTTCAGGAGGCAAGATGTGATTTTGGCTTGCTCCATATCTTAAAAACAGAAGACCAGTCTGGTTCCGAGTTATGCAAAATCCTTTGGGGAAAGCTTGCAACGAACTATGCTTTGTTATTTTGAGCATATATTAACATCCCTGATTTCTTCAAACCAAATACCAGCAGTCCTCTTCACACAGTGCTGAAATAAATATGCACATAATTTCACGAGTTATTCAATAGAAAATGTAAGAATTGATAGTGTATGAAAAATGTTATTATCTCACCTGATAAATTGTGCCTGATTCGACTAATTTCAGTAGTAAAGCTCTGTATTAAGAAATACTTTGGTCATTGATTGCAGCATCCAACAACACTGTATGTGGAAGGAACCATTATTAAAACAATAACTGTTTAGAAACAATGGTGCTCAATATTTAGGAAATCCATCCCTACCCACAAATACATCCTGATCTAAACCCTCTTCTTTCAAACCTGTTGTTTTTGATATCATGGTTAGAAGGTCTTCCTTTTAGCCTTGGCATATTATTTCAGTTGCATATTGTGCAACTTTCTCCTTCTAACAGTAAAGGAATTTAACCTTTCCCAACCCTTTCTGGGCAGAGAGTTTGCACATCCCATCACGTACCTGTCATTAGTAATGCACATTTATTCCTCGGCTGACAATTTTTCATAGCAGTCAAATTCGAAGTAGTAGCAGATGGTTTCAAGGCAGCATTCCTTTTGTTAAAAGCCTCAATCATATCTGGTGTTATTAAGGATAATAATTACCTCTGGAGAGTTAGGATAGTGCTACTGCTTCAGAAATTTAAGGTGTGTTTTGCTTCTTCATTTCTGATTTTATTTTCAGCTGTTTAGATTCAAAATGCAAGTGTGAAAGTGGGGGTTAAAGCTGTAGTGACCCAATTATAGTTATTGCAGCTGTTAAGCACCAGTAATTTAAAGATAGGCATTTAGTATTTGGGAAAATGAATGCAATCTTTTTGTTGACAATTCATCATTGCAATCTTCAATGGTCTTCATAAAAATCAACACTTGACAATTTTTTAAAAACCTTTGAGATTGTTTATTTTCTGATCAGCCAGCCACTGCACTTCTGTTCATTGTGGATGCAATATTTCTCATTAATTGTTAAAGAATATGTGGAATCATATTCCTGTTTATCTTGACCACATGACCATATGTACATGCAACAGACATCTCCTTCAACTTTCTAATTTAACTGCCCTCTATTGCAAAGGTAACCTCTTGAATATAAGTGGATATTGTGCAATCATACTGTATATGGATACAAACTGAAGTAATAAATGTTCCTGTTCATCTCAATGGACTGTTAGCTTTGCAGACAGATTATGGCGATTTAAATGTCAACAGAGTTATTTTACTTCTGATCGTTTTAGTAGAAGCATCCAGTTAATGTGCTTATCCAGCATGGTTGGATATTCCATTCATCTGAAGGGACATTCCAGAGGAATAAGGCTGCAAGTTTTAAATTGGGGATGGTTTCATCATCTAAGCAGCAGGTTGGATTTCCTAGACTAACATCTAGACTCTCTGGAACCACAGGTTCAAATCCTGGCAGACAGCCCTGCCCAAGTGTCACACTGGACGCTCATTTGGTCCCCAGTGTGTTGCTCCATGACAGCTCTGCTGAGATCTCGCACATACAGCGGCGAATAAGCAGTGCGTTTCATCCCCTGCCAGTGGGGTGGACACTGACGGCTACTTTGTGAGGCCCTGGAATTGCCCCTGCTCCTGTTTGCTCTTTGAACAGTGAGAGAGAGGAGAAGAGAAACATGAGGCATATTAGGGTGTGGGAAACGTACATTCAGGAAGTGCTGAACTTCCCTCCCCTCCCAGAAAATATGAAAAGTGTTGAGAGAAAATAGAGGTTTTTCTCCAGAACTGAATATCTTTGGATTTGGAAGAAGAATGTGGAAGTTCACGTGCTACCTGAACTCAGTCTTGTCATCAAGATGGCTGTTGACCTGCACTTTATTGTTTGGTGATCTCTTCCTAAATTGCAGAGGTCATATACAGAGGTCAAACAAACAAAAAACCCCACCGTCCCAATTGAAAAACTGTTTGGAAATTGTAACAAAATGTAAAGTAAAGTTTGAACTACGCTAAACACCTTTGCAGATGACCCTTTTTTGAGTAAACATTTTGACAGAGAAATTAAGTATCATCTTTGATGAATAGAGCGAGATTCCTAGACTGCCCAAGTGACATTTCATAAACAGCTCATGTATTGATTTTAATCTCCTTTGCCTCATAGTTTTGAAAGAAAATATGAAGAACTGTGGAGGAGCGTGAGGACAGCATTGTCCTGCATACTGAAGTGAAAATGGGCAGTATTTACTGGATAGCAAGGTGTAAATGCGTGTCTGCTTCTGTATCATTGCTCTTTAATTGCATGGTTCCATTCATTCATAAGTTGATTGACATCCTGTAAGAATGTGACTATACTTATCTGTTCTGTGCTTGAGTGCTGAACAGACAGATTTCACATAAATATTTTAATGTATCAGATATGTTAGTTTCAACAAGTATTTTGACAGACTAAAACAAGAAAATATTTTAACCCTGCCCCATCCCTGGTACTATCACTGCTAAAATACTGTTTAAGCAGGAACTGCAATGTAGGAGCACTTCAAATCATCAGGTATCATTCATTTAAAAATAAAGACGACTGAAATATAGCCATCTTCAAGATTGGGGACAATTATTATTAATCATACAGCATAACAATGAGCGAAAAAAAGCCCCGAACACCAAAGATTGCTTAATATTTCCACAGAGGAGATAGATTTTTTTTTTTTTTTAGCTTTTGTTTTTTATTTATCACAGAGCAGGTCCCTAATCACACTGACTAGCACAGTACTTTATGTATATACTGGAGGTAGCTGAAGGGCTGAATGAACATTGGTGACTGTGGACTGAATAACAAGACTAGGTAACTTCACGCGATGTCTTCACATGGTTTGAAATATGCAATGAGTAAGGGATTAAAAAAATGTGTGTGTGTGACAGCAGCAGCTTTTCAGAGGACCATAATTTTAAGAACTGTTGCTATTGTCCAGATGGTGTTAATTTAGCCTTAAAATGCTCTCCCAAGAGGTGTGACTGTTCTCCAAAGGGTTTGGGGAAAGTCCTACAGGTTTGCTCAGTTGAGCAACTCTTTTTCATTAGATTTCTGTTTGAATATTGGAAGGAAGATTACAGAAATCAGTTATGCTGTAGTTTGATTTGCAAGGGAAAGTTGTCAAAAGGGCTGGTATGATGTGAGGTCGTGACTCACTCCTGCAGCAGTCTGAGCACCGAGCTGACACAACATGGAAGCATGCAGGGAGCGGCGCGTGCGCTGCGCGGGACCTTGTGCAGTCCTGTGTGTGAATGCATCAGCTCTCAGCGGAGCCCCTGCAACAACCGAGATCTTGCAGTGCTGCAGCGTCAGCCTCCGGCGTGCATCCGACCTCATCGCAGCTGTGAAGGCGAGTCCCTTTACAGGGGCTGGTGTGGGAGGGAAATTAGCAGGGTATCCAGAGTTGGAATGTGTGCAAGGAGAGAAAACAACAGCAAGTACACGTTTCTAGTTAAACAGGCAATAGAATAAAAATTAGTCTGGAATAAAAGAATAATCTCATTATTGTAAGGGGTGTTTAGCAGCACAGTGTCAGTCATTCCCAGACTTTGTGCTATACAATAATGTTAGAAATTTAGCTGTGATATCCAATTGTGCATGTCTGAGTGATCCTCATACATGATCAAGTATATGTTCTTGCGTGTCTTCTTACATTCTGAAAAGTTTATTTTATTACTATTGATACATTTTTGAGAGAGTTTCATGCTTGGGGAAAAAAGTCATTTTTTAGAAAAAGCAATTTTACCTTTCTATTAATACAGTAATAATTCAGGCTTTTAGATTATTGCTCCTGCACTTCACTAAAATGAAAATTAAACAAACTTCATCCTAACTAGAATCAGTTGCCACAAAAGTAAAAACCTAAGGAGAAGAAAAAGCTATTAAGAGATTTAAGCACACAACGAACAAGACCTTTCAGAGGAGATTAAAGTATGTGACAAGCATTAGTATTTCAAGGTGCTGCGATCTCATGGATTGATGTGCCTCAGAATGAGATGAGGCACATTAAGAGCTGAAATCATTCAAGCTGGTGTGAGACTGAATATGAACAATTACCAAATAGTTAGGCATTAAATAAAATGGATGATTTTGTGAACTTGCAGCACAGAAGACTTCTTTGTGTGATCAAACACTCGGTCTTTGAACCTTTCCCTTGAAATGCAAACTTTATGAGACAACACTTATTGTGGAAACTGGCAAGTTTGAAAGGAACAGTTCCAATTTTAATGTTGCCGTCTAGCACTTTGTGTGGTGAGAAAGCATTACTCACTAAGAAAAAAAAACATTGAAGTGTTTAACTTCAGCATTTCCGTAAGCATTAGCCACTTAAAAGTCACAGCCATTAGCGTTTGCAGGTTAGGAGTGCTGGTGTAAAAGATTGCCAGGTACTTCTGCCATGCTTGTGTGGTAGTGAAGACTTATATGCAGACTCCATTATGAGTTTTTTTCTGCATTAAAGAGCCTTATTCCTTCTGAGTAGTAAAGCAGAATCCTCTTAGGTCCCGTTCAAACACTTTGTCTGGACTGTAAATCGGGCATAGCGGTTTTACAAAGGGTTTTAGCCTAAAGCATGTATAACTGTGATTAAACAGCAAACGCAGCTTTCCGCTGGTATGGCTGTGGCCTTAATTGGGATCCAGTACCGGGGCAGCCACTAAAATTGGATGACAAAGTGTCCAATTCAGAAGAAAAACAGTAATTGAAGAAGTATTTGTGAATAGTTGTAGATGAAGTACTAAGTGACAATGAGGGGAACCATTTTTCTTAGCCTTGTTTCTATGTTTTCTTCCAATAATCAGAGAAAAAGCAGATCCTTATAAGAAGTATGATTTTTCTTGCCAGTGGATTGATTTGCTTTCACTGAACTCAGCCAAAGTTTTGACACTGACCTAAGAAGCAGGCTCAAAGACCGTAAAATCCTATAAACTAATTAAAAAGATACAAACGTGCATGTGTATTGAAATGTTAAAAAGAAGAATTTATCTAATTAAAACTGCTTGAAACTGCACTTATGAAATTAGAGTGAATGTTATTCACCAAATTTGGTGGATAAAACACTTCTACAACCTTTAAAACATCAAAACGGAATTAATTGTTACCGGTTTTGGTTTCAAAATAAAAAGTGTTTTCTGTAGTTTCAGTCTTTGTTTCAAAAGCAAACAAGTTGTTATGTAGTGAACTGGAGGATGGATGAAGCTTGTTTCCTATGTCTTTCCCCGTATAACTATCTGTGTACCTTTCACTTCGGGCAAGCTGGCAACGTTCCTTGTCTCGGTCGTAGTATTTGCGTGCTAGGTGGCTGCCTGATGTTCACATTGCTGCTTCTCAGTACGAGTGGGGGCCTGAAATTTGCTGCCTACCCTTTGGTTACTCAATCCCAGCTTCCAATTTTTAAGCAAACTGTTACAAACCTCATCTATTCAAGGCCCTTTTCCCTCATTCAAATTTGGCAGAAATTTGGTCAGCAGCTGTTTAAGTATGGTCTTTACTTCTGAACTGGTAACTTGTACATTAAAGTCCACAGCTAATCATAAGTTCCTCATAACCTAATGAGCTAATAAAAATTAAAAAAAATCCTTACTGGTGTTCTGCTAGTTCAGACTCAGTAAAAGATTATTTGTACTCATAATTATTAGCCAACTCTAGTGTTTATTGGCATCCCGGAAATTAGATCTGCATGGCTGATGGTGTTTGCTAAATAAAATACCGGTTTTGTTCTGAATTTTAGAAATGTTTTAATTACATTAAGTGCCAGTGTGATTGGATTGCAGCACCGAAATTTTATCAGATCTCTAAGTTGAGTGTGTTGTTTGACGTGAGGTTTCTGTGTGAAAATCTCTCTTGGTCTTCCACATTCTTTTCTGTCAGATATTTGAACTTACCAAGTTCTGTTACCGGTTCATTCTAAAGTCTGCTAACAAGTTACATGATTTCTCGTAACGTACTTATTCACTCGACACGAGTGAATACTCCACATATGTAACCTGAAAAACAAAGTCCCCTTGTGATTTCAGCTCTTCAGCCTTTGTGATCTTGATCTGGAAATTGAGTCCTGGGATAGTGTCACGTATTGACTCGGTGTTTTGTGAGCAAGACTAGATGCAACATCTGTTACTATGTATGAGAAGCAAAATGATGGAGAGAGCTAGAATAGCATTTAATTACTATAACCATTGATTCTGATTTTACAAATAGCTCTTTTGTATTTGGGTGAGCCAAATAGAAAAACTAACCTGTGTGTCTCATTGAACATTTATATGTTTTTTTTGCTTACAGGGACATCTGGTTAGGTTAGCTTAGTAGGGTTGAATGTAGATTTTTTTATTATTATTTTAGCCTGGTGGATTCCCTGGGGAGCCAAAATAAAAACAGCACAAGCTCCCAGTGACATTTTAGAGTTCATTATATATCCTGTTAATGAGAATCATTCCCTAAAAGTACGTTCATTTTGTGGCTAAAGTTAAAAATGTGAGAGTGGGTCTCAGGACATTCATGTGGCTTTAATCTCAACATACTTATCATAGTTGAGTCATCACAGTGTATTTTAGACGCAACAAGAAATTCAGGGTTGCTCAGAGCCCAAGCAGATCATCAGTTTTGCTAGAAATTATTTATCGAGCAACCGGAGTTGAGCACGCGAAGCATTTTGCTGCAAGGGCTTTCTGATGTTTTTGAATACAACCAATGCATTGATCACAACCCATCAAACTGGCACATGCAATACATACAGGAATAATAATAATACCCCCCC
>NW_008824309.1:4847464-4862566 GCF_000699105.1 Pygoscelis adeliae | reverse complement strand
TGCTTTCAGGAAAAGTTGCTCACGAGTATTGCATCAGCACATGAAATATTTTCTTTTTTTGGCTAAACCCAGATTACTACTGAATTTCCCATTCTTTTGGTAGTAGATTGAAAGTTATAAATTGTCATCCCTAATACAAACATTTACTGATTAAAAAGTCTCAGTTATGATTTTGACATTAATTTTTAAAGGCAGTTTCAGAAATCCACGACGGAGTTGTTTGTGCTGTTTGGTTTGCGATTGGAAATTAAGAATTTGTATTTTTTAAATAATGCTTTCTTTAATAATATTTTCTGAATACTGTATTGATGCTAGATATGGGATCATGTTAAAATCAGATCCAGATTCAAATGCTGAATACTTTACTGGACAGGTGGCCCAGATTAAGGTTTTAGTTATATTTTCTTCTAGGAAACATAGGAAATTTGTTCAACCTAAAGTTTCTTGCCAGCATCTGTGTATTCCCATTTCTGCAGAACAGAATAATTAATATTTCTTCAGCAGAGTTTCACCGCCAGGGGAAGGGCATCATTTAAGACTATAATCCATGGGAAAGTTTTCAAAACATCAGAGATTGATTTTTAGCGAAGTAGTTTGTGCTAATTTCCTTTTTACATTTCTATGAGATGTAAACTTTATGAACTTTAAATTCTATGTTGAAAAATTCACTCTCGCAATTCCCTCTTAGAGTACCTATGCAAAATTCTCGGTTGTTCCTTTTCTGTCGCTGTGTCCTGGACAGGCCTTACTAAACAGGGATGGGTCAAGGAGACCTGCTGGTGGAGGTGGGTGTCAGTATTTGTTGAATTTTGCCGTTAGCAGAAAACGTCTGCAACATGCAACTGCTTTTTAAGGAACTGCTGGGTCAGACTCATATTGGTGAGATAGGAAGCGCAATCCAGCCTTCCGTTTTGCTGGTTGTCTTTTTACTACCTTTATTTGCGTGGTTAGTTTTTAGATGGTTTTGAATGATATATAACTTTCTAGAATAGGTCTATACCATTATACTAAAAGCTTGTTTTGAACAGCCAGCCCACATTTGTTTTGTATTATATTGAAATACAGAAAATTATAAATTATTTTTAAGTTCAGTAAAAATACTATTGCTGTACATTGATGAGAAGTGGCATTGCTGTAGAATTCAAGAACAGCTTTCGAGAGATTGTTGTGGTGTCTTTAGTCTTGTATTTTCTGTAAAGAGATGAAACGTTATTAATCATATGCGAAGAAGGTATGATAATTTTCCTACTTCCAAGCATCAGCATTACTTCTGGCAATGTCAGTATTTTCCCATATGACCTTTCTAAACAGTGGTAGGGTGTTCTTGTTTGTTTTCTCGGGAGTTGGCTTCTTTAAAAGTAAATATTGTATCTCGATTATTCTGTAAGGGCACATTGTATTCTTTACAGAGTATGTTATAGGAACATTATAATAATATGATAGTCATATATTAGTGCTTTGTAATTCACGAAACAGCCACTTTGTAGGTGGGAATGAAGTTTGCACAGTACTGTCCATTCCAAAAACATTAATAGACCTCTACGTGAGCTTCCATTGCAGCAGAAGTTAGAAGGGACAGAATGGAAACACTGCATTAGAACAGCTTTTTAAGTAAAAAGTAAAATACTATGCATTTATTCTGACATATTTCTTTATGGATTCTTTTCAGAACTTGAAAAAAAGGGGTGTTTATTTGTGATCCAAATTATCATTTCTTCAGCAATTTCCATAGAGCTCTTGAAAAAAGGAAACAAAACCCCATGTTTGAATTCTGTCTTTATGCTTTGATCTAACATGAAGTCAGTAGAAAAGCTCTTACAGATATTATGGAAGTAGGTTGAATCTGAGTGAGAAATCTGAGACAAAAACTCCTTAATTTTATAACATAATATATTAACTCTAGAGGAGTTCCCAAAATATATGACATTCAAAGAATAACTAAAGAAATAAATAGATAAAATTCCCACTGCCCCTCAGTTGGATCATATCGTTTAAGTATTAGTATCCTGACCGCAAAGTTCTTGATTTGAGAGAGAATGCCTTTAAAGTTACTGATACAGTAATCTGGATTTAAGAAGTATATATAAAAATAACCAATACAAAATAAATATTTATGTTTAAAATAACATAATTGTCTGAAAAGTAAAAATGAAGACTGTTGTCTGTCTTGAGGGACTATAATCTGTAATTCCATTTTTATTCCAAAAGGTATGGCGATATCTTGCACCAAGACTGTAATGCTGTTTCATTAATACCTTTTAAAGTTGTTGTTCCAGTATGTTCTCACCTGAAGAGTGTCTGCGCTGAAACCAGAAGCCCTCAAACGTAACCGTTACAATTTTGTCGAGGATGAGACGTCTGTGTCTTTCTGTGAGCACGTTTCTGTACTGGTTCCGTACATTGATTCTATACAATAGATTATCTATAATTAATAGTATCAATACACTAGTGATTAATAGCTTTGATTAGTTTTTCTGAAATAATCTCTGATTCCAGCATTTGAGTGAAAGTTAATAGTGGGCCCTGC
The DNA here is from genome assembly GCF_000699105.1 of Pygoscelis adeliae. Lineage (NCBI taxonomy): Eukaryota > Metazoa > Chordata > Aves > Sphenisciformes > Spheniscidae > Pygoscelis > Pygoscelis adeliae. Next base: position 4,860,039 of record NW_008824309.1, on the reverse strand, counting down.
CTCTTACTCATGTTAAAAAAACTCCTAATTTATATTCTAGATAGTTTAAAACATAGTCACTGCTAAACAGTCTAGGCAGGGCTGATTAGAAGTGTGTGAGCGAAGGAGTTCATCAGGTATTGCTAGGTAGAGCAGCGTGTTTTGGAGCGTTACTGAAGTAGGAGAGGGAGGAAACAGAAAGGAGGTCCAGCCCCAGAAACTTCTGTCGTGTGAGCGGTCTGGGAAGGGAACTGCGAGCAGAGGAACCAGCTCTGATGTTTAATTCCTTCTATGCTCAAGGAAAAAGGTGATCCTGTGTTCTTGTAAACAAACCGGGCTGCATCAGAGAAATAGCTGCCTCCATCAGCAGCTTTCTCTCAGGATCAGGAAAAAACTAAAGGCACAGAAATCTTTGCTTAGCCATTGCAACTAAAAGGGTAAGAGTGACTTTCACGTGTGCTCGTCTGATTTTGGACATTTATCCTTTACTAATGTTATGATGTTCGCTGTGGAACTGTATCCATCCAAAACGGTTGCAAGGAGGGTCTTTTCCCCACTGTGGCTTGTTGCTCAAAAGCAGTTAGAAAGCTGTGTTGTTCAAGAGCTGCACCTGGGAGAGTGCCGCCTACTTCTCCTGGTACTCGTGATCTGTTCTGGTTGTTCTGGGGTAACGTTCGTTCTGGGTGTTTGCAGAAGCAATAATTTCTGTGCTCTTCTGGCATTCCCGAGGAGTTTCTTGCGTGATCTGCACCCTCAGAGCGCAGGAGGGATGCAGTTAAACCAGCACGTGCTCTTGCTTCTGCAGAAGTCAGGGAGACCGGGACAAAAGCCCATCATGAGCAGGGCTGGGCTCTCATCACCAATGGATGCCATCGAGCTAACGCTGACTTGTCTGGCTAAGGAGTGTAGGATTGCCCTGCTAATCTGTTTAGCCAGGGAAAGTAGAGCGCTCCAGTTTCCCTTCGGTTAGTCGCTCTGCCGGCCAAGCTTATGTCATTCGACACAACCAGTGCTTCAGGAGAGCCAAAAATATCTTCTTTGTAGCTTGCCGAGATAGACTCTCTCACAAAGTGCAGTAATGTCTTTCAGATGGAAGCACACCTGTGCTTATGAAAGCAAACACATTTTCCATGTAATTTGTTTCATTTTTAGTCAAGCTATTTACTGAAATAATTTCCAGTGCTGTGGACTAGGACTAGGTTATCGGCTAGTTTGAATCAATACAGACTTGTCTGTGGTAAAGGATCCAGCTCTTTGCATCTTGTGGGGAGACTTGTCAGGGCAAGCACTTGCTTTTAGAACTTGTTCTAGTAATGAGGGGAGGTGGGTGCTCCTCTCGTCTCTCAGCATCTGAAACCTTACGCTAAATCAATGTTCCCTACAAACCCACTGGCTCTATGTATCCAGCAGCTGCAAATACATCAAATTGAACGATGACGTGGTGCCTTGGACAGAAAATGAAACCCAGCGGACTTGTGCGTGCTCAGCAGCTGTTCAGAGGGGTGGCTCCAGTCTGAAGTCCACACAGGAGGACAGGGGAGATCATCTTCCTGCTGTGTGACTATACATCCTCAACACCTTAGAGAGGAGGAGAAGAGGGTTCGTAACGAATGTCTGCAGAGAGTTGCCTTCTCCCCTTCTTCTCATTTCTGTCTGAAAGGGATTCAGACCAAAAGGCTCTGGATTATGGAAAAGCTATATGAATAGAAAGAATTCGTATTCAGAATACAGAAAAGCTGTATTATAAGAAAGGCTCCACAGTATAAATTTAAAAACTGTACAAAATCTTTATTTATAGGTTTTGATTTTAGTCATCAAACTCTCTAACTCCACAGACAAGACAGATGAGATTGCTCTGGGAAAATGCTTCTAACATCCAGCTTTTTATCTATAGCACATGGCTCTAGAAACATACATGTAGCTTTATTTAGAAATTATTTTTGTTGGTTACCAATTACTAAATATGTCATTAAGTCACTTTGTTGAACCAGGTTTGCAATTGTTAACCTAAGCGTGGTAGAGTGCAGCCAGCATGGGATCATCCATATTTATTGCAGTTCCATCTTGAATTATTTTTTTGCTTTTAGATGTGCTTTTATCTTGTTTAAATCTGTCAAAATCTGAGTGGGAACACAGGTATGTTTTAGATATATCAGACAAGACCAATGGATGGCTGAAAGAGGAAATTTGGTATTATGTGACTTAAATGTTCACCAGTATTTTATAACAGATCACACTGCTGTTCTCCTGACCAGGAAACTTACTTTTTAAATATTTGGCCTACTGGCATTAGCATATGGAAATGCTTCTTGTCTCAGTTTCTGGCTACTGTCCTTATTTGTGATGGTGAAAGAAAATGTCTGATCCTACTTGCAGTGAATATAGCCCCATGTGTCTGTGTATTTGTTCTGTAGCTTTGGACATCCACGCTGCTGTAATTTATAGGCAGTCCTAGTTTTTTGTTTTGAGAAAAATTCCTGAATATAGATCAGTATGTTTCGAACAAGATGTAAACATGCACAATGTCTTCTCAAGTAACTGGAGCAGAAATAAATAATGATTCATAAATTTAAGTAAATATGTGCTTAAATAATTTTAAGCATCTTTCAAGTCAGTAGGACTATTTGTGTATTTAGAATTAAGCATACTGTTTAAATTAGACATATATTCTTGAATGAAGCCCTCACAATATAAAACACAACGTGAAAAAAAAGTCTGTATTTCATCTTCATCCCTCCAAGTCCCTCTATGCCACTGAAGTGAAAGAAAATCCTAGAGATAAATATTCAAGGAGCAGGCTGACAACTATAACGAAGTTATGGGTTATGACTAGAGAATAATGACATTTCTTGAAATGGTTGTATAAAAAAAGAGGCAAATTGTGTCTAGTTGTTGACAGAAAGAACATAAAACAGAAGAGCTTGAGACCAGTAATTTTTTAATATGTACACCGTGAGTATTTTATAACAAAATTGCATTATACTAAGTATTTAAATTAAATGCAAAAAATATATTATTATATGGATGAAATTGATCTGATGCTTAAATATTTCTATATCTTTTAAAATTATGATTCTTTTCTGTCATACATGGTGTTTTATGAGACTGAATTGTCCCCACAGAACAGAAGGAAACAAAGGAAATGTATTATTTATAAAGGTTGTTCATTATAATGATTATGGAAAGAAAACATTAACACAGTAAGAGGTCCTGAATGCACTGGATTAGGGAAGGGGTAGGGTAAGCGGCAGAATGAAAATTCTGAGTTTTGAAGAACATCTCTTGAAAATTTTCAACCTCCCTTAGCTGGAGCAAAAAGTACAGGAGTAGAAAATAAACAGTTCATGTTATCTAAAAATGTTAGACTTCTTTGAAGCCCTTCTTCCATTTTATATTTGCATTTGAGAACTTTCTGCCTTTTGAAAGAACATTTTTACTTGAGGAAATTGTGACATATATCAGTGGTATGACGCATCACTAATGGGTAGAAGCTTAGTATGACTAATTTAAAGGTTTGACCTGTTTCATTTCCATATAATCAGTGAAGCAGATATTTAAACACAGCTATTAAAAAGTTGAAAGACTGCTCTTTTTCGAAAGCAGTTTGAAAACTGCTTTTGAAAGCAGTTTTTGTATTTTCAGGAGATTAGATTCTAGTTTGTCCCTTTGGGAAAGGCGTCATTTTCTTATGTGCTTGTTTTTGTTTTTCATTCTTGCCAAACACTATATCTCTAGTTCAATATTTTTATTAAATTTACTTCAAAAGTAAATTTTACTTTGGCAGTCTAACTTACCTCTGAAGAATAAAACACTGGTGTTTGCTGTGCAAACAAAACCCTGGAGAAGCCTCCAAATATGACCTCAAAACTCCCCAACTTAAATCTACAAGAAAGTAAGAGAGATTCCTTGCCTTCAGTATTTTTACTAGATTCTCTTTTAAAAGCATAGCTAGCATTAGATAAAAATTAGCTTGATGAGATCTGCGTATCTTATCATAGTATTTTACCTTCTAGAAGCTGATAAGAGGTTTTCAAGAATAAGTACTGCATGGATCAAGGCATGTTTGCCATTTATTCCACAAAGCAGAAATAAATAAGTGTTTTTTGTTTTGTTGTTTGTTTTTTTTTTTTAACTCGGTAGTATGAGATCTGAGTTTTCAATGGCCGTAACAGAAACAAAACTCTGTGCTGAACTGTTAAAGATCTCTAAAATATCTGGGATGTTAGGAGTGCTGGCTTAAGCACCTACTACGTAGGCATAGCAGGGTCTGAAGTATAGATGTATGGCTTTGGGAAGGTCACTCGATGTGTCCCACTTGGGTGCTTTGGCTTCAGGTGCAGTCAGTGTGGAGAATTAGGTGGTGTCAGAAGTCACACAGGAGGTTTAGAGAAATTTCTAGAGATAGACAAGAGAAAACCCTCCTCTGGAACTTGGTGCCTATCTCAGGCTCCATTCACTTGGGATCATTAGCAGACTCAGCTAAAGGCTGTGGAAGTTCTTATTTTTAAAACAGTGGAAGTAGTTAATCTTTTTTTTTGTGGTGAGAGCCTAACAGAGCACTCACCTGTGAAGGGGTATGTTGAAGCGTTCACCCCTGCTTAAAGGTCTGAAAGATCTCAAATACAAACCCCTGGGGCAGTGCTGCCGGCGCGGAGCTGTGAGGGCTGAATGTGCTGAAGGCCATGCGCTGCCCAGCCAGGAAGCTGTGATCCCAAAGCGCAGGGTGCAAGAAGGCATTCTATTTTGCAACCTGGGAGCTGGGGTGCTCACCTGGGACAGATTGGGGATCCAAGCTCAAATTACTGTCTTATCCATATCCAGCTCTTGAAATGTAAAAATAGACAAGTAAATAAATTTACAGCTTACAGATGAAGGGCCTATTTTCATGCTCTCAGAAAGTTGATAGGACTGTACCTTTGAGTAAAACTCAGGTATATATTTGTAGAGCACAACTGAGTAAACAGAAATAAGCGAAATGATTTTATCCAACTTTTCAGTTGAGTTTTGTAATGATTATTCAGGCAAATGGCTATTTTTTTAAACTTTATTGCCCCTTTTCCTCTCACTTAGGGAATTTGAAATTTCATCCCTTTTCAAAATTTGCCTTTTGAAAATAACACAGCAGAATAAGAGTGGAGATTTGAAAGAGGAAGATTAGAGATGCAGACACTATGAATTGGCAAATTTAGTGCTACAATGGGGACAGGAGATTTTAATATGTCATAAAGATAAAATAATGTTACTCAGCACCGAGATGAATAGGATTTTTATTTTATATTTCAGAGGCCTTTGGATCAGACCCTAAAATAGCAGCAGGTCAAGAAGAATTAGCAGGTTATGTAGCATGATAGAGAAAGCAAAAAGAGACAAGAAAAAAGATGTCGGAAGGGGCAGAGTTCTATAGTGTTTTAGTGGTAAAGATGAGGAATGAAATACTGCTTTCCTGAAGGAAGATGGAAATTTAATTCTGATTTTAGTGAGGCCAACCTTTCACAAAGATGACGATCCAAACATTGTTCCAGCTTACATTCCTTAACATTACAACTGTCTTGAAATTATAGCAAGATAATAATAAAAAAAGCTAACTTTAAAGGTGTTGTCCAGGTAAAAGTAGTTCAGTCCAAAGGCAAAGAAAACGTCATTCTGCAAACTGCGACATGTTTGAGTGGTAAGACTTCTGCCCCCTTGCAGTGGGATGTTTCTAATGATAGTTTCATGCTTTCAGTTACTCAGCTACACGTGGATTTTTACTGTCACTTACATGTGTTTATCTTTTAATTGCTGATAATTGACCATTACACTTTGTTGCATTTGTTTCTATTCTCTGTTACAGTGTTGAAACGATCTTAGGTACAAGGAGACAAATTAGAGATTAATATGTTTACATTGCTAAGGAAATTCATCTGTGGTGGAAAGTTTATTTTTCCATGTGACATCACTGCTCTTCAGGTGCCAGTAATTGTAAACATCCCTTGTTTTCAATTCTTTGTCCCCTTAATCTCATTAGGAGAATATCAGACGTTAAATCTTTTAAGTAGCATTAGAGTGTGTGTTCATCCATAACGTAAGAGAATGCCAGTCAGTTCTCATCACATACTTTTTACAAAACATTTGCTGTTTTGCAAGTTACTGTGCTGAAAAATGAGATTTGATTCCATGAAGACTTTGCTGGCAAGGGTTGTTGTGAATTGAAAAAAAATTAGTATTCAAAATCAGACTGACAATATAAATCAGAGAGGAAGACAAGGTGCACATGGGGGGGGGGAAGAAGATGTCTCATACTGTTGGGTTCCCAACCTTTATAAAGAGCCCTTCAAACCAAGTTTGAAGTCTCGTATGCAAGACCATCATGATACGACTAGCATGATCGTTGTACACATTTTTGTTATATGCAAGGTCATAGGATGGAGGCAGTAAGTGTACGAGAGAAAGCTATAAGGTATTGTTTGTACAGCATCTTATTTTATTAAAAGAGCTTTCATCTGAACCCATAACCTATGTTGACTATAGCAGCTTGTTTTCCTTTAGGAAATAACTAGTTTCTTACTCCTGTCAGTTTTTACTAGTTGTAAAAAAAGATTTCTTGTATTGCCCTTCATGCTTGTCTCATCTTCCTTGCCTCCTCGTTTCCTTTTCTCTGAAACCTATTTACACGTCCATTCTTACTACCTTCCCTTACTCAGTCTTGCAGAAGAAAATTAATTAATAACTTCTAAAATAGGAGACAAAAGTCTTATGCCTATCATCTTTCCAGTCATTCCACAGCTTTACTTTGCTCTTTGTGTGTGGTTTTTTGCCTTTGAAAGATTGTAGTCTACTTGAGGCAAATTTCATAACTTAGTAAAAAGACAGAGGCTTTTTGGTTCTACCATATGTAATTTTAAAGCTTCTGTCTCTGAAAGTGGCTGTATAGTCTGCTAGTAGCAAAAAACCCACCTCAAAATAAAACAAAAAACAGAAATAAAAGCTCTCTATGTAATTCTCTCAGCAGTGGTAAAGACAGCAGGCCTAGTGGTGCTGTTCCTGATAGCTCTACAGCAGTGATGCTGAGCTTTGTGTCAAGCCTTCCTTAGCTGAACGTGGAGGAATGTGTTCTTGCTGGTTAAAGAATTTTAAGAAGAAATACGAACTATGATGGCTCCTGCAATTCTTTGAAAGAAAAACTTGTGATTATACTGCAAAGAATAACAGAGAGGGCAGAGGTAGATACGACAGTGAATAGGGATCCTTTACTGAAGGTGCTGAACAGAGATAGGGTCGCATGGGTGTATCTGGCTCTCTTGTTTGCAGACTGAGTGCGTTCTGCGCCATCTGAGTTTTCCTCAGTTAAAAAAGAAAGTTGATTATTATAACATGGACTTTCATTCTACAAATATTATAATAGACCTTTGATCAAACAAAGGCTAAGAGTAAAAAGTCTATGCTCTGGCAAACCTGTAAGTGCCTTCATGTGAATTTTGTTTTACCCCCAAATGTTTATGTAAAATCCACTACATTTTCATAGAAAATGTGTCAAAAATAATTTGATATTGTGGCTGTTTTGCAAAAGTAGTTTCAGATGAGAGCTAGTCTGTTTAAAATCACAGACCCCACTGTTATTCAGAATATGGATAATTCAGGAACTGCATTCCATGGACTAAAAAGCCCAAATTTTGTCTTGTAAAGCCACCTGGCTGCAGTTGATAGTAAAATCTATTGTTAACCCCTTTTCTGTAATATAATTAAAACACTGCTGAATTATCTGTTTAGTGTGGCCTGGCTGCTCCCCGAAAGCAAACCCCTTTGTGCCTAATAATCCTAGCCTTTGTAGATGGCTGTCCACGACGAGGGCTGTGAAACGTTGTTTAAAGATTTTAAGATCTTCTTAATCCCTTCCCTGATGAGACACCCATTGCTGAAAGCTGGGGGGGAAAGGTCCATCTGTCTTGCAACATATGTGTTTACAGTGTAAAATCAGTAAATACAGCAGTGTGCTCACAGTGCCAAGAATTTCCTTTAGTCATAAATTGAGATACATTGTTTTGTTATTGTTACTTGAGTTTACACACGTCTGAGGGACCAGTATTACTAATTCCCTAAAGCAGAAAAAACCCGCAGCTCAGCACCGACAGTGTAAAATACGCCCCCCCCATTCTGAAAATGTTCTCAGTCAACACAGTAGAGTACTGTTAAACATATCACTTGAGTGGGCTTCTGGTTTCCGCATCAAGGCCGTTATTCATTTCTGCATTTGCACAGTTGTACAATGGAAGACTGGATTTTCACACCATCTACTTTTACGCATGTAATTTACACACCTAAGGGGGGAGCCGGGGCTCCCCATAGGTTATTGGAGAAGTAGGCTCCCAACCAACTCCCGTTTCAGACCTTTAAGTTAGGTGCCTGAAAGGGGACGCTGCAGCCGTCCTAGGAATAAATCTATCAAAAGCAGGAGAAACACAAGCAGAGCAATATCAAGAACCATAAATTGAATTCTCTGGCTCATTGTGTGGCTGTACTGTTAATCTGTTTCTGGTACTGACAATGATTTAACTTCTTGTTATATTTGTATTTCTGCTTAGAAAACTGATAAAAAAACCCCAACCAAACACACTTTTTATTGTTCACTGGTGTTTGTGTAACTATAGTGCCTAGGGAGTGAAGTTGCGGAACATGGTCTGCTCTGCAACGTCTTGTTCAGATTTTGGATTAAAAGTGTCCCCTAGATATGACAATTCAGTTTTAAGAGACAATTTAAGTATGAAGTCAGTAAAACAGGGAAGCCCCTGGCAACACTGTGATGAAACGGATCCGTTTGGCAGGCAGTGGTCTAAGCAAAACATAATTTTTTTTTTTTATAGGTAACATCCAAAGGACAGTCTTCAACTGGGATTTGAAAGAAGGCAACTGGGTAACTTTTGCGTGTTATAGGAAATAATTTCCACACATGAGGGACAGCAACAGAGAAAGTATAAAATACATATTTGAAAAATGTGGAAGGCAGATCAATTCTGGCTTATAGGCTGCTCTGAGTTGGAAGTCAGTCTTCTAAGCAGTGAATAAGAGGTAGATTTGTAGAGAGAGGGCGAAGCTGAGTAACTTTGAGAAAAAGGCACTTTGGAGGAACTGTGTGGACAGGGCATCGCAGTCGAGGTGATGGGTAAGGATGGCATAGGGAAAGTTGGTGAGCAAAGCCCCAGGTAATGACAACTGTAATGGCTGCAGTGCAGAGATTTTATGCAGAAATAGCTACTCGACTTAGATACTGCTTAGGTGTGAAGGCTTTAAAAAAAGATGAATGATAATGACGACATCCATCAAAACTGTTGATATTGTCTGTGGCGGTGAAGGTTGAAGAGTGCAGAGCGATGAGGAGCGTTAACCGCTTATGTAAAGCACCTGAAGTTTGATTCCTAGGCGTTCACAAGGAGATTTAGGTGAGAGAGGCTGAACTGAGTTCTGAGATCAGTGAGCTATGAAATAAATAGATCTATGAGTCATTAATATACCGACTATAGATCAATTCCTCTTTGCAGACAGATCAACTACACAAACACTGTAGGAAGGGAAGAGAAGGGGTCCGTAGACCCACTTACCCTGATTGTCAGTAATTCTTACAAAGCATGTTAATTTTTTCAGGGAATGTGTGTTACAATAACACAGTAATTATGGACTATAGAACAGAATAGGTTAAATTAGGTGAGAAATAGCAGTAAGTGATCTGATTCATAAGAAGTCAAGCAAGTGCGTGGAGATTGGGTTGGAGATAGAACTGTGATCACATTTGCAGATGTACGTTTCCTGGGTGAAACAAGGAGTTTGGGGAGGTTCATATTGCAAAAGTCCGTATGATACTTGTTCTGTGGATGTAGAGTATAAATCTGATGCTTGTCAAAAGCATTGAATGTTCTCTATGAATGTCGTATGTGCTCATATATTCATCCTTCATTTTTGACGGAGTGGATCGTGGTTGCTTGGAAGATTATTTCAGAAACTTTGAAAATTATCTGCTTATCGCTTCTCAGGAATTTCCTGTTAAAGCAGTTTGTAGTTCTTCAGAATTTACTCCACGTGAAAATCTCCTGTATTACAGAAGACTCTGGATATCATCCAGTATTCTTAGATGGTTTCTGCTGCCTGAAAAATATTTGGGGGAGCAACACTTGTAAGCCATCCTAAAAGAAGAGCAGTATAAAAATAGCAAAGGGAAGCTAGAAAAGCAGAGGTGGGAGTAGGCTGGGACAGGCTCTTGTGAGACAAGATTTTCTTGGGTTTACAATTGATTATACTGTTAGATTAAAAACAATTCAAAGAGTTGATTGTTAGCCTGCATGTTAGCTCATGTCTGCAGAAATACTGACTAGGCGGTTAGAGAAAACATCTCACAGTTTGGTGGGTTACTGTGTGATAGTCACACAGATACTGTTACTCAAAAAAATGGTGATGAAGAAGATTCTATGCATTATTTGAAAGCAGAGAAAAGAGAATCAGATAATATCTGTTACATTTGAAAAACAAGGCAAAAACCTCCAAATTATTCTAAGAAATATTTTGTTTTCTATTTCTAATATTAATTTCTTACGTTCTTATTCCTTCTTGCATTCTTAAGATACATTCTCATCATCAAGAGCTGTGAAAATTACCTGGAGAATTCCTGTTTCTAGTACCATGAATTTTTTTGAGCACATGCTTATGTTGCCGTATCAAAGCGTGAAAAGTTTGCTCCATGTACTGTGCAGGAGAGAGGAGCAAACAGGCTGATAAAATAGACACCCCTTTGCAAGACGAAATATAATTTAGATTAAAACGAACAAGGAGCTGATTCTTGAAAAAAGTAGTGTGCGGTGATCAGAAAAGGCAACCTCGGATGGTTTTGAGGGATTTCTCGTTCTCCATAACATGCGTGGCAGTCTGCAATGGGTGAAAGGAAAGAAGATAAATCCACCAGAGAACAACTACTTCTTATCTTTAGAGGCAGAAAGATGAGAACATCTGAACCAGTGGGTAGCAAAGAATGTCAGTTATGTTCTAATCTAGATTGGTGAATAAAAAGATAATCATCAGTAAATTAGAAGAGGTGTTGAAAGCTCAGTTAATTATAGGAAATGAGGAAATTAGAGTGCTGAGTCTGACTGTTTCTGATTCACTTGTTAAATTAAAAAAAAAAAGTGGGTTTTTTTTTCATCATCTGTACTTTTGGTTCAGGTGTATAGTGATATCAGATGTAGGATTTTTATTTATTTATTTTTTTTAACAACTCCTCAAATTAGGGTTTTGGTGCTCAGCTGGGCATCACCTGGAGCAGCAGCCTGCAGGATCCAGAAGCACGTCTCTGCCAGCATGTCCTGAGGCAGCAACAGGAACTCAAATGTCCACACAAGTGTTTGCTTTGCTAGCTCTTGGTGCTTCACTTTCCTGGCTCGCTCTTTGTGGAAGTCGTGAGGCATCTGTTTAAAAGTGAAGGACTTTCTGAAACTCAGAATTTGTAGGTTTGTTATAGCAAATGTCAGCCTGTGTGAGGAAAGGAGGGGGTTTACATTTTTTTTTAATTGATTCTGGTTTTATTGCATCTTTCTGAAGGCCATGACTTGTTTTCTGTTGCACAGAGTGTGAGTGATTGTTGCTGCTGATCATGAAGTGGAACACAGAAACTGGGTTGCCTGTTAAATTAGAATGTTTTTTTCCAATGATTTTAACAAAAAAAAAAAAGGTGGCTTGAGATTCTCCATATCTTATTTTCAAATCTAATTCAGCGTGTGAGAGGGAGAAGTAGTTTGACCTTAGGAGTATGAAGAAACGTCCCTCTCAGCTTTCATTATAATTTGAAAGTTGTATGTATTTTGCAGTTTGAACAAGCACTTGATATTTGGATGGTCCTTTAATCTTTACCATACTTCTGAGCATATTTGATGGGCTGTTTATTCCAGGGGGAGGTGGTGGTGGAGGGCTGGAGCCTAAGCACCACAAAGCGTCTGTAACATTTTGGCAGAGACCTTATTTAACGGAGAATTTTGAAACTCCTTGAGGGTGCACCCTTGATTAGAGACATGACTTTGAGAAACAGGGTGGGTTAGGGCCTCCTTTGATTAAACCTGGTATGTTTCAGCCAAGTTTTCTTGTCTTAGGGGCATAATTTATTTTTTTATTTACTTTAGGGGTTTTCTTTTTTTAGTCTTTTTTACTCTTTTCTTCGAGTACTTAGCCAGCAAGCATAGGCATTTAAATGGTCCATATAGTTTCTTTCAGAGCTGAAAGATGTACCTAGAGTTAACGTTACCTATCAAGTTACTGATTTTTCATGATTATTCTTGGAATTAGCTTCTTCACCTGAAAATAATAAATAATTGTTGACTCTTCATACTTGCTTGTGCGATAATTCTGAGTAAAATTAAATCTTCCTTGCAGTGCCTGTTGCAGTTTGGAAATCGGTTATGAAACCACACTGGAATTACTGGACAGTTTACAGAAAATGGAATATTGACTGTTGGGAAAGGAATTGGGTGAAACAGAAATCGAGCCTACCTCTGGGATTGGAAAATCTGCAGTAAAGGTTCCCAGTAACTTAGAAAGTGATTTCTTACTTTTTTAGGGGACCTATGCATATGTATACCATTTCC
>NW_008824309.1:4825992-4847445 GCF_000699105.1 Pygoscelis adeliae | reverse complement strand
TTAAATAGCAACAGTAAAAATTATTATTCATAAATAAATAATTCCAGATGTTACAGATATTATACTGCTAGTTATATTTAAAAGGGCAACATTTCAAGGCCTACATGCAAGTTTATAGATAGAATATTGTCCATAACAAGCTCTTGTCTTTTCTCTGTTGTCCTTTAATCCAACACCTTTTTTCCTTCACATACGCTCTTCTGGAAATAAAAGGCTCAGGAACAGAGTGATTTTTCACCATCCTGTGGGGTGAATGTCATGCCCAAAGGATAATCATAATAATTTGACAGTATAAATTCTGTATAATCCTAGTACTTTTTGATAAACAGCTTCCAGGTCCAAGTTCTATTTTAGGCAGACTAGCAATTGCAAAAGGTGATACCTCCACAGAAAGAAATGAAGAGGAGAAGAAATACATCCCCAGACTTTCTTGTCAAGCGGGGTGTTTCCTCACATCATTAGCTGAGATCCTCCTCAGTACTCCTTTACTGTTTTTTTTTTTAATCTGAGGCCGAGATTGCAGTCAGCCCAAGGCAAGGTAAATGACAAAGGAAACGTGCAGCAAACATTTTCCTGACTTTTCGCCCTCTGTGAAATGTTTTCTTCAGTGCAGGTAAAAGGGGGTTAAGCAAGACTAGGTCCTCTAGCAGCACTGTCTTTCTGCAAAGGGAGAGAGGGGAGTGGGGCCGTCTGCCTGACTCAGCCGTTCTGCTGGGAGTGATTGTGGGGCAGAGCATCATCATGCTGGGCTGTGCCTTTAAACTCCAACCGACAAAAAAAGTATTTGGAATTAGGACATGGTGATGACTTCAGTGGATAAAAATCTACCAGAATTAGCCTGGAGGTCCTCATTATGCGAGGATAGGGAACAGTAAAAATCAAATCAGCAGAGATAAACTGCACAGATCATTTCTGCTGATCAATAACAGGCTTGTGCAAATAACCCTGCTGTATAGCAGCCCATCTTTCTCAGAGTCAGCAGGGAGCGAAGATTAGATAAACTGTAGGCCAGTGAGACTTTTACAGAAGCTTAACGCATAGAAAATGTCCATCTCTCCATGATTTGATCATCATGTAATGAACATTTGCTTTGTGCATGTGGGCCACAGGAGTTTATTATGACAATCAAGTGTAACCAACCGTAATAAAAATAAATGATATTATCTGACGTACTGTTTCCTAATGTGACATTTGCTATGTCTAAGATACGGCAAATATTAAGCTGCAGACTGAATCTTGAATTCCTGCATTCCTAAAGCAATGGGAGCTTTGGTGCGCTTGAAAATCCCGTGTAAGATATGACAATACCAGTCTCCTTATTCAGTGTCATTCCTTGCGCAGAACAGACTTTTGCAGGACTAGTTGAAAAGAAATAATGCTGTAGAAAACAGCATATTCCAACTGCAAAAACGTGACTAAATATGATAACGAATTATCATATTATCATTATCATTACCTCGCCGATAACAAGGTATCAGAACTTGTTTCAAAGTAAAACTGTTGTAATGTAGAAATATTAATGCCGTTTCCATTCATGGCATGCCTTTCTGGTGCGTGTTGTTCTCTGGTACCTTTGGGCTTGTGCCTCAGAGATCTTTGCACCAGGCAACTCCGTGAGTTTGTCATTGTCTTCATAGCATTGTCATGATCTCAAATTGCTTGTTCTTTCATTTTAGGTAACACGAATGCTTAGAGAATAAGCAAATGCATCGTTCTTTTTTTTTTTCTTTTCTTTAATTTTGTCTAGGAATTATGGAACCAGGATGCTTTAATGGCTGTAGTGTTATTACTATACATTTTAGCTAAGGTTAATAAAACGGAAATTGAATAGATACATTAAAATGTCTGGGATAGTGGCTAAACATACTAGTGAGCTGGAACATTGACCTTACTGCACTTAAAGGTTGTGAGTCAGACTCCTGACGCCACAAGACAGAGCGAGAGTGGGAATGCGTTTATGCATGTGTGTGTATGTATGTATGTAATTTGGAAAGGTTTTCGCTGCTCAGAATCTTCGGGCCTTCTGGCGCAGTAAAAGTTATTTCAGGCATTGCTTCAGCACGTTCAATAACAAATTCAAGATCAAAAAAGATGTCTTGTCTAGTTCAAGGTTATTTTTTTTTTCCCTTGCAGTTTTATCCATGAGTGGTTAAAATATCAGTATCAATTGTTTTTAGCTGTTCATTTACAGTAATCAATAAAAATATTTCAGAGATGAGGAAGACGGTATCCCTGTAATAATTAATCTCACTTCTTTCTCAAAAGATACCCTGGATTTTGGCCTCGATCTGGGTGTACACGGAGGCATGCCTTTGCTGCTTTAGCCGTCAGAAGTGGCCAGAAGGCGGTGAGTTTCTCAGAGCACCGTAGAGCCCGTGGTGCTCCTCAGGCAAAAAGAGAGAGGGCTGTGGCTGTTCTGGCCCTCGCAACGTTTGTGCTAGGTCCTGACACCGCGCGTTAATACCGGCTTTGACAGGTTTCTTCAGGAGTCAAGTGTGCGTCTCTGCAATTCAATTGCTGTAATGCTTTTGTTCCTTAGGCTAGCTCTTTAGTTTGGATTCAGGTTCTCTATGTAAAGTGGACATGATAAGTCAGTGACAGAAAGATAATGCCTCAAAGCTTCTGTTCAATTCGAATCAAATGTGGTTGATTTGCATTTTTCTCATGAGAAATTTCAAACCGAAGGTGTGAGTTAAACATTGGAAGTTGCCTTTCTTCAAAAGGCTCTTTGCAAGGACAACTGGACTTCATCGGAATCGTAGTTCTGACCGTAGCACTTGATTCTTCTCAAGGAAATTTTCCTCCCCGAACTGCAGAGTGGGTTTTCTTGAATGAGGGTGGCTGCTTGCTCTGCTTTGTGGCCTGAGTGTGCCTTGTGGATCAGCAGGACCCGTGCATGGAGCTGGTCAGACGGGGACCATTCGTATATGTGTACGCATGAAGGAATTTAAAATCAATGGGAATTTATTCTAGGCGCTGCAGAATGTGTTTTAAATTCTTACATGAAACTTAAACACCCTACATTGCATTGAACTCTAGTTAGACAAACTGCGGATCGTCCAGATGTCTCTTGACTTCAGTGCAACAAGTCACATGCTTATAATTAAGCTTATGGTTAGAATCAAGATGTAGATGCATCTAAGGCTTGCAGAGAGCATAAACGGTTGCTGCAATAGTAATTTCCTTGCGCAAGGCAATTTAACTTCCCTGACTATTAAGCTCTCCTAATTAAAATGACATATTAAAATGACACATTCACATATGTATTTATGTGTGGAAAAAGAAGTTAAAAAATCCTCTGGAAAACAAAAGCATTTTTGGTCTCTTGCGGCTTTCTCATGTTTGAATTTTTTTCAAGAAGGAAAACTGGAAATAACCAATAGCAAAGGTGAGACATGATAGAATAAAACTTCAAGCTGGATTTGAAGATACATAAACAATTTCAGTCAAATATCCCCTAAAAAATTAAATTCGGAGGATATCACTGCTGAAGAAGAATCCAGGTAATTACTAAATATATACCTTTGTTGCCTGCCTAATGTACTGAATAGTCACCCAGGTAATAGTGGAGCCAAAGTTAAGTGAGATTCTGTGTTATTATTTTAGTCTGAGATAGAATAACTATTTAAGAGGAAAATGCTTAAACTATTTGCTTGTTTCTGGCTCTGTCACATGAGTTTCACAAGAAAAGCATCGAACATAACAGACTACTGTTTTTATAACATGGCTATCAGTAATAGGCTAAAAATATGTCTTGTGATTGAAGTGTTAAGTGCTGAATTGATTATTTTTATTAGCATTCACAGCTATTGGGAGTCGATTTATTAAAAGCTCCATTGCAGTAGCGATCCGGAAACATTTACAAGAATGTGCACTTTTAATGGAATAGCTGAATTTCACTCAGGGTGAGTGGTAGGGATTATTGAATGTCACTAATTATCTGTAGTTGTCTTCGGTCTTTCAGAAAAGAGGGAAATCCAAAGCGTATGTGCTATTGAAAATAACAGGTCCTGGGCTCTTTGTGGCAGAGATTTTTTTTGGGGGGAGGGGGAAGGATATATATTGGCACAGCTGAAATTTGGTATTTTGGTACAGAAAGTGGTCCAGATATGCTACTCATGGGTTGGTTAGTGCTGAAGTGTGTCCCTGTGAGGAGCACTCCCTCCCGGCATGGCACGTGTGTGCCCCGTAACTCCATCGTACACTATTCAAGCGATTCTTGTGGTCTCCTTACAAAAACCTTTGCTTCCGTAAATCTCATTCCTTAAGCTCTTCCCAGGCTACCGTGTAAGCTGTAGCCCTGGCTCTGCACTCAAGAGCTTGGCAGCTCATTTCATCAGCTGGACCAGCCAAGGGGCTTTCATATTGTAGTTGGGTTGCCTCGTGTGAGAGAAGCCTGGAATGTCATTGTGGGATTTCTTCATCTCTTCACGGTCCCAGTGCAACGTTGCACATCTTATCTTAAACCCATGAGAGCTGGTATCAGCTGCCTCGTCTCAGGCAGTCATTAGTGGCTCCAGTCCTGGGAATGGTGAGAGCTAACTTGTCTGACTTTGTCCTGACTAGAACCAATTATAAAGTTGGTTACAAGGTCTCATTCGCAAGCCAGTAATTAGCACAGGAGAGGCAAGCAATTTCCTAAACTACTTTTCAGCTGTCAGTCTCCTCCTTAGCTGAGTTGTCAGCTAAAAGCATCCACGTGGCAGAACGGCAGGGGCGTGAGGGAGTGCAGGCTAAGCTACTTGGCATGCACTCAGGCGAAGCATCGCTCTGCGTTAGGCTGTTTGCTGTACGGATGCTCAGAGTTTTAAGTGGCATCTTCAGGCTGCACCAACTTAGCCGTAACTTGGCCTGTGTCAACACGGTAAAATAACGCCGCGTAAGAAACAGGCCTTTTGCTTTTAATTTGGTTACTACTTAACTGAAGCAATTTCCAACCCCTTCTTCCAGCAAGGGGTCTAAGTGAATAATGAGATTTTTGTGGTTTCAGCACTGAGTTAGAAAATCACTGGACTATGCAATATTATTTAGGAAAAAAAGGGTTTGTGAGTGGAAGGGAGAAAGAAGAACCTCTTTTCCCTCATGTTGTCTTTTGCACAAGTAGATAGTTCTATGAGAGACAGAGCAAATACGAGAGAGGAGCAGGCTTTCTGTAACTATCCCTGAAAAATCCTTTTCAGTAGATATTCTATGTCACTAATAACATTGAGAATATAATGTAAATAAAGTAGGAACTTGTACAAATTAAAAGAAAAGCAAGAAATAATAAAATGGTCACTCAGCCATTGTAGACAAATGTTTATTAATTAAAAAAAAAAAGATAAAAAATACCCTAATACAGATGGAATCTACCTGCAAAAGATAACCTTTTAGGCAAAGATATTAAAGGAAAAACATGCACAGAAAATTTTATATGTGAAACAAAGGATATATGTTCTGGAAGCACTGGTACTTATTTTTATTTTGTAATTACTTAGATATCATGCAGATGAAATATGGAAATAGTGTCGAGCTTAAATGTGGGTGCTTAAATAAAAAAAAAACCCAGAATAATAAATGGGATACAGTTTAGGCTCCTGTTAATGGAGGGGATGAGATAAGGATAAGATAGCGGGATCTCCTTTTGCACTTACATCCATAGTGGAGAGGAATTTTCTATATGGGATTTCTAGACTGTTAGTGATTTCTAATACTCATTTTAGAAGACTCTGAGTATGACCCAGTGAGATGCTGATTTCTTAATTATCACCGAAGTTTACTGGCCCTTAGGCCACTGGGCTGTCTGGGACTGTTCTTGATGCCATCAAGAATCATTAGTCCTTAGTGATCTTCCGGCGCTGCAAGCTTTCATCTCGCTGTGGGTGAGGGCAAGGGGAGAGAGGAGAGTAAAGAGGAAGTTGACCCCTTTACAGTTAATGAAGTAGCTTTGATATGGTCAACAGAATCCCCCTGAGGCATGTGAAAAAAGCAGCTTAGTTTTGCAAAGGAAGTGGATCAAAACCGAGCAATGATGTTTACAGTAAGTAAAACAGCAGAGCACAGAGCAATATAATTACTGCTTTAGGACAGCATAAAAGGATACGTACCGTGCAAAATCTGCAAAACCATCAGGATTTACTAATGTGGGAGAAAGATAGCTTCCATGTATTCCTTTATTAATCAAACAGATAATCTCGTGACCTCTGACTTGTCTTGGAGACTTGTGATTTCTTATTTCTCTTTTTGTAAGGCTTTTGTAAGGCCATCACACCTTACAAAACTAAGGTTTTGTACATCCGAATGTGGCTCAGATGAAGCTTCCATGCACAAAGATAAATTGTAAAATGATCTTTTATCACCCTTCTCTGACTGGGATAACTCTGCAGTGTTACGAGCCAGTTAAGGACAGACATAAGGTTTTAGATTCAGGTAATTTATACGATGGCAAATTACGCTACTCCACTTTCTAAAAATTTTGTATGCAGTGGTTTTGAATTCAACATACATAAAAATGATACCTTTTTCACACCTGATTTGTAAATGCTCTGTTTCTGCATTTGTGAATCCTTCTTTCATATAGCTGCAGCATTGCCACTTTTGAGAATGTATTGTGGAAGCGGCACATGCAGAAGCGATAAGAGGAAACACTTTTTGTGCGTTTCCTCACCACAGTTTATCAGGTAGCCTGTAGTTTCCAGTGTGAAAGTAAGATATTTTTCATTGCATTGGCTAAACTAATTCAGTTGGATATCTATGCCGTAGGCTAGCTAAATGAATAACGCGGAATGTTTTGAAGGTAAAGTGCATTTTCCATGCAGAGGAGACCAGAATTTAAAATATTTTCTTTCTTCTATTCGTTATCCCTTTTTTTTAAAATAAAATGCTCTATAGTTCATCAGCAGTAATGGCCAGTGTTAATTTTTTACTGAACTGGTATTAGATATTAAATTCTTTAGAAGAGGAAACCGAAGAGTCCGACCAGAATTTGTGTAGTAGTTTTATATGGTGGAGTTTTGTGGTTTGGGGTTTTTTTTTTTTGGTTTTGTTGGTTTTTTTAACTCCTCCGAAGCCCTGTATGAGCCCTGTGAGGCTCCCTGTTCAGCACAGCAGCTCCTAGGCATCCATTCCCCGACGTTTCTTTCCTCCTTTAGATGGTGAGGGGGCTGAGGACTGTGATGCAGGGCTGTGGATTTCATCCCTGGAGTAAGGCATCCTAAAATAGATGTTCGTTTTAGCAGTCCTGTATCACCACAGTTAAATCTCTGTGGTTCAGCTAAGTGTGGAAACCCTCTTAGGAGATGGAACGTTTTGCTGAATTTTACAGCTGAGAATGCTGGTCAACCTTAATTGTAGGCAGTGCTGTCAGTTGTTCATATGATTAAACCAAACTTTTAATAACTTTTCCATGAAGCTGTATATTAACAAATACTGGTGTAAAGGAAGCGAAGCGGTAAGAATTCCTTAAGCCTTGGATGAGATTCTAACCAGGGAATATTTCTAAATTTACCACATTGTGCTTGTTCTGTATTTCAGCTAATAATAAAAAAAGAGCGTAAAAGCTGTCTCACAGTGTCTTTTTGCCACAGCTAAGATTTGCCTGGTCTAGCCAGAGCTAGCAAGTTAAAATACAATTAAAGGTAGGTTTGACCAGAAGTCTGGTTTCTTTTTCTGCAAAGCTAATTGTGATTTTTTTTGTTGTTGAACCTCTTGCACTCCCTTCTTCTGCTTTAAAATCCTGTATAGTATTTAAGCTTCCTAAGCACCCCATGGAGACATAATCAAAGAGAAAAGAAGCTTGGGAAAGAGCCAAGAGTGTTCCCCTTGCTGCTGTGTCACAGCCCCAGCGCTCCGTCAGCAGGGAATTCAGCTTGAGAGTGAAGTCCTTCATTCTCCTTTCACCTTTTAGAGGACTTCTATCAATAATGATACATGAGAAAAGGTTTGATATAGACAATCATTGGTTCTTTTGAACCATGCAAGCTAGGTAAAAAAAAAAAAAGGGCCTTTCTGGCAAAGATAATACTTTTAATGAGGTTTACTGATACAGAGTTTTATTCAAATGTGACCTTTGCAGAAATCAAAGTCTAGCAAAAAAAAATAAAATTTAAATGCCACTTTATTATAGTGACGCCCACTAGTGTCACTATATTTTAGGGTCTGTCAGCATTTCCATTATAAAACTTCAAGAATTTTTAATTTAACTCTGCTATAAAATCTGTTCTGGTTTTGAAACATACCCTACATGTTCTGTGTTTAGGATCACATTTTAGTTTAAAGAATAAATGTCTCTCTCTCTCTCTTCCT
Organism: Pygoscelis adeliae; assembly: GCF_000699105.1. Lineage (NCBI taxonomy): Eukaryota > Metazoa > Chordata > Aves > Sphenisciformes > Spheniscidae > Pygoscelis > Pygoscelis adeliae. Next base: position 4,839,162 of record NW_008824309.1, on the reverse strand, counting down.
ACCCCCCGTTAAAGAGTACCTCTGGTAGAATAATTATTTCTTTGCTAGAAATAATTACTGATTCTACTGCTGGACAAATAGCTTTGGAAAGAGTTCTGTGCCTTGAAAAAATCCAAAGCTTATGCAATCAGTTTGTAGTTACAGTTATGCTCTTTCTCTTGAGAAATAAAAATGTTGTTACGCTTCTTTCCAGAATCTTATTCTTTGTATCTCTTCTGTTTATGGCATAACACAGAAGGAAGGGGAAATTTATAGAGCTTCATCATTTTCATATAACCTTTGGATGTGGGGTTCAAAATAGGTGTGAAAATCTAGTTACAATTCCACTACCTGGTAATCTTAGGGTGACACAATTCACTTAGCACTTACACTTACGGTCTTTTCAGATTATGTCTGTGAAGGATGAGCAAGTAATTCATAAAGAATCAGTATTTGCCAACTTCAGCTTTCTGTTGTGCTCAGGAATTACCCAAGAATAGGTTGTTGTTTGAATTGATTGTTCAAGATTTTCTTCGTAGACTTTCTATTCTTAATCTATGGTTTGTGCAAAGTTTTTCTGTTCTCTATCTTTGTAATGTCTTTATGTATCTGTATTACATAGTCTATGTGTACATATGTGCATGTATATATACACATACATATATACATGATATAAATATATTTTTTTTCAGGATGAATAGTTTATTTTCAGTGATGATATCATGACCTCATTTCGTTCTGTGGCTCACATGGATGCAACACCCTACAAGGAGCTAATCACTATTAACTGATGTTATGATCCACTCTCAGCTGTGATCGTCCTTTACTTTTTAATATCGCTTAAGGTCTGTGGGCTAGTTTCTGAATCTGTTTTAAGAAGGAATATCACCATAGTTATTTTTGGTGGCTTTTTTATTCTGTGTTGTCCTATCCATAGTTATTTTTGGTGGCTTTTTTATTCTGTGTTGTCCTATCCACTTTTAAAAATACAGTAGCCGATGTTATAGTAGCTTAGTTGAACATTTACCTGCCCTATTAATAGTTTTCTATTAACTACCAACTTAAAAAAAAAAAAGTGAATGTTAGTTCATTCCAGACACTCTGCCACAAAGCACAGTTGACTGTTTCAAGGTGTATTGGTATGTTTTTCAACAAAGACTGAAATGCATCCTTCTTGAAAGATAGGGAGCCATTCCAGAGCCATTGTTACATACTTTTCTTTACATTTCCTAAAATAAACCAGATTCATTTTCTTTCCCTTTTGTTTTTCATGAATAAAGTTTCTGAATAAGTGATTTATTAGTAAACAGGATAGAAATATATGAAGAGATTCTTGTATGTTGCTGTATCATTTACTTGGAAATGTTAAGTATGTCTATATATAGTGGCAGGTATATTTTTGTGTGTGTGTGTGTGTGTGTGTGTATGTATTTTTCCCCAAATTAGTTTTCCAGTAGCATGTGCTGATTAGAGACATGATAAGAAAATCTGATGATCACTGAAATAAGTTTTTATGTAAAGAGATCATTTCAAGGGCAAGAACAACTTCTAATGGCTCTCATCATGAAGCTTTGAGTGCACAGGGAGTTCAATAGCAGTTTTACCTGAATAATGATCTTGGTGTGGAACCAATTGACTTGTATTTATCACCATTTTGATAGTTGATATAGGTGAGTTACCCTACTAAGACAAGTCACTTCTTAGTGTGTGTTTCTCTTTCAAAATGTGGACGTAGCACCAATTAATACTAATTGGATTTATGGAAGAAGATACCCTTTAGTACTTTCATGCTGGGATGGTATAATGATGCTATAAGAGCTACATATTGTGGAATACGATCACTACGTACACCATTGTCAATAACAGTCCCACTAAAAACTACCCGTTTTTCTCCTTTTTCTCATTGTTTATTAAATACATATATAGCAAAAATAATGTTTTGTAAACCAATCTTCTGTTAAACAGAGTATGGGGCCTGGTCTGTCTTAGCCTTATAACTATGTGAGAAACTGTAGTAAAATACAAAAAAAAAAAAAAAGGAATAAGGTTTTAGGGAGCGTGCAGTGCCAGCAAGTGCAGGTACATAAAGAACATTAGCTGTCCTAAAGGATGGTGTAAAGAGAATTACATGGAAAGCTGAATCTTTGAGTAACTGCTTACATGTGCACTTAGCCGTGAATAAGAGCTGATCAGCTGCAGAGTGGAAAGCTACCACCTGTTTTGGATAGGAGTTGAAGTTGCAAGAGAAAAATAAAAGCCTATATATTTATCTGGCTTACAGTTCCTGGTAGCTTATTGACATCATTAGTTTACTCTTTAAATGTCAAATGCAGAAAATTGTATCTTTTGCTTTTCGTAGAATACTGACTTTCTTGGTTGTTATCTTTACAGAAGAGATTAGTGTACGTATTTGTGTGTGGACTTAACATCAATTAAAAGGTGTTTGTAACCAGCTGGGAAGCTGGATTTTCAGCAGTCAGCAAGAGAATGCTTTACAGTTTGGCTTATAGTACTAAGATATACAGGATCAATTCTGGGGTCATGGATGACGGTAGGTATATGCAAAAACCTGTGCAGGCTTGTGAGCGTGGATAGTTGTGAACATGTCTTCACAATTTTGCAGTACATTCAGTCACGTTACGTATGCATCGGCTTTCCGAGTTCTACCATACTTGTTTAGATTCTACCACCTTCTGAATTACAAAAAGCAAACCCCCAAATATGTTACAAAAATGTAAGTATTTATAGCTCTTATCTACTTTGTTATTGTGGAGGATGGTAATGCATCTTCTTTCTACAGCAAGTTACATATGCTGTATGCATCCGTAGGTGGTGTCCTTGTATATTCAGGGATCTGTCTATTAACTAATTTAACATAAAATGATTTAGTTCTTCTGTTTGTTTACAAAAGCCAAGCCAAACCTGGCTAATGGTGTAATGGATATTTAAAAAAATCCTTTTTCCTCATTAGATAGTCAAGCTGGAGAATAGGTTGCCCAGAAATGTTGTGCAGTGCCGTGGAGGTTTTCAAGGCCTGACTAGTTAAAGCCCTGGGTCAGTTGGTGTGAACTCTTAGCTGGCCCTGCCTGGAGAGGAAGGTTGGACTGGAGGCCTCCTGAGGGCCCTCCCAGCTTGGATGGCCCTATGATCCTGACATGGAGAGTGGATCCTATGAGGAGATGCCAAGAACTCCTGCGCCATTGTACTCTCCTATATTTAATGCTGTGAAGGACAGTACAACATCCCCGTGTATTTGTGTCCTGTCTGACAGCATCTCTTCTCTCCTGGAGTTCTGCAGAAGCAGTGGGGTTGGGCTGGATCTCTCTTCAGCAGTTAGATGAGGAACTGCTGCCTTAAGGACTTAGAATCATAGAATCGTTTACATTGGAAAAGACCTTTAATATCGAGTCCAACCATTAACGTAGCACTGCCAAGTCCACCACTAAACCATGTCCCTAGGCACCACATCTACATGTCTTTTAAATACCTCCAGGGATGGTGACTCAACCACTTCCCCGGGCAGCCTCTTCCAATGCTTGACAACCTTTTTGGTGAAGAAATTGTTCCTAATATCCAATCTAAACCTTCCCTGGCGCAACTTGAGGCCATTTCCTCTCGTCCTATCGCTTGTTACTTGGGAGAAGAGACCGACCCCCACCTCGCTACAACCTCCTTTCAGGTAGTTGTAGAGAGCGATGAGGTCTCCCCTCAGCCTCCTTTTCTCCAGGCTAAACAGCCCCAGCTCCCTCAGCCGCTCCTCATCAGACTTGTTCTCCAGACCCTTCACCAGCTTCGTTGCCCTTCTCTGGACTTGCTCCAGCACCTCAACGTCCTTCTTGTAGTGAGGGGCCCAAAACTGAACACAGTGTTCGAGGTGCGGCCTCACCAGTGCCGAGTACAGGGGCACGATCACTTCCCTGCTCCTGCTGGCCACACTAGTTCTGATACAGGCCAGGATGCCGTTGGCCTTCTTGGCCGCCTGGGCACACTGCCGGCTCATGTTCAGCTGGCTGTCGACCAGCACCCCCAGGTCCTTTTCCGCCGGGCAGCTTTCCAGCCACTCTTCCTCAAGCCTGTAGTGCTGCATGGGGTTGTTGTGGCCAAAGTGCAGGACCCGGCCCTTGGCCTTGTTGAATCTCATCCAGTTGGCCTTGGCCCATCAACCCAGCCTGTCCAGGTCCCTCTGCAGAGCCTTCCTACCCTCAAGCAGATCAACACTGCCGCCCAACTTGGTGTCATCTGCAAACTGACTGAGGGTGCACTCGATCCCCTCGTCCAGATCATTGATAAAGATATTAAACAGAACTGTCCGCCTCCTTCAGAGAAGGTGGTAGCAGTGACTCAGGTTACAAAGCATTGATGTGCTCAAACTCACACTCAGGGAGCTATTCTTTCTCAGAATATTTTGCTCTGAGTGATTTCTGTATCACTCACAAAGAAACAGAGGAGCTCTGACTCTGCATGTGAACACAAGGTACTAGAAATGTTAGGTAGTCTGTGAATTCCTTATTCTATTCCTTTACTCCTTTCCTTCTTTCCCATCCTTATCTGCAGTAAAATTCACAAAGTGCATAGGACTTTACGGCACCCTCTGTCTCATCTCAGAATTAACCTCCAATTAGAAAGCTTATTCTTCATCCAGTAGCTAATGAGAGCGGTCAATGGAACCCACAAATTTCCTCAATGATGTATAATAGAAATATGCGCCGTACATCCCATAGTCAGAGCCACATCTAGTGTCAGGGCAAACTAGTTAATGTGTAGGTTCTGATTTGTGGATTTGGAGACCGTGACTGTCATAAATATACTGAAATCCTCACCCTCATCCCAGCAAAGCTCTTAATAGTCTGATTCCTTTTCTCTGAATCACTGTGTGCTTTTGCTGGATGCTTACAGAGTCTTAAAGAGTTTTGTTTTAGCAATGCATAATGCCCATTTTAAATGCTTATGTTTCAGTCTTCTCCCAGGAACTTTCCCTCAACACTTAAATTTTGAGTTTGTAAGTTTTCCATTTGTGCTTCTTTCCTAGGCCAAATAGAAGAATGGTTGGTACAAATAATGCATACGTGGGAGTTGGGTATTGTACTGTGTTTAAAATTAAATTTCAACACTTTACTGGACATGTACTAGCATGAGAAAAATACTTGAATGTCGAAATGAGATCTGATCCTGGGAAAAAGTTATTTTCTGTCTATAAAGGCACAGAGTGTAAACAGCTGGGCTAGATGCAGTGAAGCTTTCTCAGAGTAAGACCCAGTGCCAACAGCGGCAACTGCTGGTGCTGGAGAATAAAGATCCGTCTGTGGGATGTACTTCAATAGCAAAAATGTGATTGCATACTAGGAAGCGCACCTATACACACATATATTGGGCTAGTTTCTTCTTATCCTCCAGAAAATTACTTTTTGAAGACAAAGGGAAGGATCTAAATTGTTTATGAGCTCTGCTGCTTATTGGTTCAGCATTGATATTTACTCACCTGTAGATGTGAAAAGCCTGCTGTTTTGCAAGCAGTATTTGTTTTGGTTTAAGGATGGTGAGAAGTCTGAGGATCAAAGCTCAACCAGTTGAATGCTGACACAGCAGTAGGAAACCTATAAACGCATTAAGTCCACACAGTTATTGTGTAATTTAGGAAGATACAAAATTTGGAAATATGCGTGCTAAGAACACTGGAAGTTTTACTTGCCCTAGAAGTTAGGCAGAGTTTTTTTCTTTTATTCTGTGTATAGGTATGATTATTTGCAACAGTAGTTCACTGATCTATCTGAATATCTAATTTTCTGGAGACATTCAAGCATTTTTGTAATGCGGTAGATGAATTAGATTTTTTTCTAAACCTTACGGTGGGATTCCAGTCTAGAGTAACCTGCACAGTCTTTCTTCAACTGCATTAAAATAAATTGAAAATACATTAATACATAGATGCTTTAAAAGATGCTTACGTACATATTTTATTAATGCAGAGGATTTTTAATATTTTTTTTTTCATCTGGCTATAAATGGCCTCTTTTGAAATGTAAGTAATGGCAAAAATGAATAAAAAGTATTAAATATTGCTGAATTAACCTTAAAATCCAAACAACAAAATTCCTACTGGTTTATTATGGAACCTAGAAAAAATAGGAAATCTGATGTATTGGACCAACTTTTTTTTAAACTGCTGAGATTCTGTCAAGCGTAAATGAGATGAATACTGATATAAACCTCAAGTAGTGGCCCTAGAGTCATTAGAGTTATTTTGTCTTTACTCTGAATTAGGTGCAACCTGTGTCTGCCCAACAGGGTAACATTTTAATTAGAGTTTTGTCTTCGGGATTACTTTAATTTTTGTCTGCCAGAATGCAGAGGACGAGTAAACCTGCTTTAGTTGTTAACTGGCCTAAGCCAGGCAGTACTAGGGTAGAGCATGAACTGAGGATGGGATAAAGCTCACGTCAGAGGGCTCTGTGTTTAATGGTCCTATTCTAGCAGAGATGGCCACCATTAGCTTTTAAATTCTCTTGGCTGTCATACCATTATTAATATTTAACATGTTATTTTTCCTGTTGCTTGAATAAACAAATGTTTCCCACTTAAGAAACTAGTTGCTGTTCATATTTCATATGAGAATCTATAGATTTTTTTAACTCAACATATTTTCCTACATTAATTCCAGATTGTAAAGAATTTATCCTAAGGCTTTCGTGGAATTGCATTACTGACATATCATTTAAGAAAAACGTTTCCTTTGCACATTTTAAAGAAGACATCACTTCAGTATACCATGCGTTTTTCATGTAGCATTAGCGGCTCGCATACTTTCTGCAATTTAATCCCATTTTGCTTCATTTCCCACAATAGTTTGGTATTGGAAAAGGTTAGCATGTGGGGGGACAATGCCCACCAGCAACCCTAAAGTCTTTCTTGCTTTTTTTGGGAGGTTCCCAGGTAATGTTAAATTGGAGATAGGGAGGCACACAAATGCAATGAGAACTCATCCACCTAACCCCCTTTCTAGGAGAGACAATACCACCGGCTGGGGACGGTGGCCTCCTCTGACTGATCTGGTTGGACTGAAAAACAGTGGTGGTTTTTCAGTTTTAGGTTTATATCAGTATTCATCTCATTTACGCTTGACAGAATCTCAGCAGTTTAAAAAAAAGTTGGTCCAAAACATCAGATTTCCTATTTTTTCTAGGTTCCATAATAACCCAGTAGGAACCCAGTGGTTCAGTGCTGAACGTCTCTCTTCCTCGCTGCCTTCACAGCAACATCCGTATTAACCCACATGAAAATAATTCTTTCACTAAAGATCTTGGAATCAAGTCTGCTGCTGCTTGCAATGATCCTTAAGCCTCTTGTGAAAGGAGCGTTAAATGTAGCAGCATGCCCGCTCCTGCAAGTCCCTGCCTGGCAGGGCTGTTCCCCAGGTCTCCCTTCCAGGTCACTAAGATTTTTTTTCCTTTATTCATATAATTTGTTCTAATATTCATATCCTTAAATGGGTAGGGGAGCTATAAAGGTATGTTGTTTACCTTGTCACACCTTTAGTATTTGGTGTGCTCTTATTGTCCTCCAGCACTTTCACAAAGGGCTGCCTCCTTCCTAGCTCCAGAAGTAGGGAAGTGATCGTGCCCCTGTACTTGGCACTGGTGAGGCCGCACCTCGAACACTGGGTTCAGTTTTGGGCCCCTCACTACAAGAAGGACATTGAGGTGCTGGAGCGTGTCCAGAGAAGGGCAATGAGGCTGGTGAAGGGTCTGGAGAACAAGTCTGCTGAGGAGCGGCTGAGGGAGCTGGGGTTGTTTAGCCTGGAGAAAAGGAGGCTGAGGGGAGACCTCATCGCTCTCTACAACTACCTGAAAGGAGGCTGTAGCGAGGTGGGGGTCGGTCTCTTCTCCCAAGTAACAAGCGATAGGACGAGAGGAAATGGCCTCAAGTTGCACCAGGGGAGGTTTAGATTGGACGTGAGGAAAAATGTCTTTACTGAAAGAGTGGTTAAACATTGGAACAGGCTGCCCAGGGAAGTGGTGGAGTCACCATCCCTGGAAGTATTTAAAAGATGTGTAGATGAGGCGCTGAGGGACATGGTTTAGTGGGCATGGGGGTGTTGGGTTGACGGTTGGACTTGATGATCTTAGAGGTCTCTTCCAACCTTAATGATTCTATGATTCTATGATTCTATAAGTAATTCACGCCGAGAGAACACAGCCCGTTGCTGAGGTGATTGTTCTTGGGTTTGGACTGCTCTGGCAGTAGAGGAGAAGACCCAGTTTCCATTGCTGGAGTGTTGAATGTTGTTATTGTTTAAAGAAAAGCTGTTGCTGAAAAGCCAGTCTTTCTAGTTGACAGTCACCTGTAGCACTTCTCTGTCCTGAGATCTGGAAGTGTACTTCTCTGGAGCTCTCTCTTCCTACTAGTATGAACTTTGTCTGTATTGAGAAGTCTTCTGCAAAGAAATATGGTGTGCTCTGCTTAGCAATGTTGCAAATAGAAGTATGGTGTCGGGACCAGTAACGTTTGGTTCTTTGCTTTGTGCCTAATTACGTTATGCTCCTTTAAGATAAGTGGGTAAGGTAGCAATCCCTGGAAGGAAAAGGGGAGATTTATTTTGCACAGGGAGCAATTAAGCATGTGTAGACAAGGAAGCTTCCAGAGACGGAAATATTGGCCATTAAAAAAAGTTTCACTATGAAAAACTGATTTATTCTGCGAAATAAATGTTTAAAACTCAGCAATTTTCCTTTTGATACAAAATTTTGCAAAATAGCCCCAAATTATAAGGGCAAAATGTTGTTGTAGCTGCTCTGATGATGTGATTTAAGGAATTCGATCACTACGAGGAGGAAATACGTGATTCCATGATTAGTTGAGCAATGGCCTGATGCAATTTGCAGTGGTGGGAATTTTGGTTTTGGCTCTCCAGCTTCGTCATAAAGTCTTAACCGCCAACAGTCACAGGCCTGGTGCCACGTGGAACGCGCTGGAGTCAGTGGGAGTTTGGGGCACGCGTTTGATAAGCATTTGGGTCTAGTGCACCGATATCTGCACAAACTCTGCTTCTTATTAACGTGTAGTTTAAAGATACTGAACTTTTAAATAAAACAAAACTTACTACTAAGTGCACTCCATACATTAGCCTTTATGAACACTCATTTTGAATAATTTTGCAGTCCCTTTGGTGCCAACATCTTTGTTTAACTAACACTCTATATTATTGCTTTCAAAAATGTACTTGTGAAAGAGAAAGTGTCTTGTGTTGCTGTTGTAGCTTAAAAGTGCCATTATTTAACACTTTTCTCTGACTGATTTTTCTCTTTATAATTTGTGCAGATTTGCCTTCTAGTTGCAAATATTTCAAGATCGTGAACAGCGGAGAGGATCTTAGCTAGCAGTAATGGCATGGAGCTGCACAGAGAGCCTATGTAAAAACACTGTGAGGGATGGCAGTGTTCGAGAACTGGTGACAGTTCATTTCTTTTAAACCTCAATTTATAGTAAAACCATACCAAAAACTGGAAAAAGCCAGTATGGAAATGGCCAGAATAACGTAACAGTGGATCTCTCCCTTTCTTCCTTATGATCTAGTGAAAACGCTCTGAGGGGAAGTTTCCAGCAGGGACAGACGTGCGTGCTAAGCCTCAGCCCCGCTCCCCTTTGAGTGCTTATCAGAAAAGAGCAATTTGGGGTATGAATATTTGAGGGTAGTGCTTCGTAAGTCTTGTGACTTTTAATTTATGGTATAAACACGCCAGAATAAAAATCTACAGATTCATGTCTTCATGTTTTGAAAAATCCAGATAAAATATCAACAAGAAATAGGATGGGTTTTTAAAACTGTACTGCCTGTTATGAAATATGTTACTATTTTTTGGTGGTTATTTTCCTCACAATTATAGTGGAAGCAAAAATAGATACATACTTCAATAATTTGGAATCCATAGATGCTTTTGGTTCTAGCATCGTGAATACAATATAAATGGAACTCGTTTTCTTTTTTTAGGTAGATACAGCTGCAGTTGCTTTTAGATATTCAAAGGCACTAACCTCTGTAAATGACATTTAAGGAATATATCTAAAAATGCAAACTGGAGTCTTGTAAACCAGTAACGAATTTCAGATGTCATCTGACAGATGAAAATGCCATATATGAAGCAACTGTAAAGCTTGCAATAAGAAACTGTTTTTTAAGGCTAAACAGCTGAGGGCAGCTGCTCTGATATTATACTAGATATAAAGATTTAACTCCTGCTGCTATGAAAAAATCTTGTATTAATTGTAGCAGACTGGAACATTTTTTTAAAAAAGTCTGTTCCTTCCTTTTGAGGAACAACAATCCAAATGTTGAAACATACGTATTTTACATGAGGATTTTGGTGGTATGGAAAGAACCAAAGCTGGATTTCTTCTGCTTGTTGCAACCTATGCAGTAAGGCTGAAGAGGCAAATGAGCTTTTGGGTCTCGTGCTGGGAGGTTGATGCCGAGTTGTGAAGGCCAGGAGGGTTTATTCTCGCAGCTGGTTACAGCAGAAGCATCTCTGAGCACTTCTTGCCCCGGTTACAAGGGCTCAGGGAGAAGCTTTGCAGAGTTGCTGCATTGGCTCTATGACAGCTGGGAAACTCCCTCATCCTGAGGTTATTCCTTGTGAGTCTTGTTCTGCTAGCTTCAGTGCCTCTTTATGTGGCTGTGACAGTGTGAAGTGCCTAGATTGGAGAACTGGATTCACAATTTCAATGTCTTTGTTCTGCAGAATATGTACATAAGAATAGATAATGGATAAGATATGGAGACCTACATGCTTGAGTCCCAGTATAAAAAAAGAGCAAATTAATGGAAAAAAAGAATTAAGACTATTTTTATTTGCATAATTTCCATTAATAAAACATTCTTTTATCCCAAGAAAATGGAGCACTAGCTACATTTTGAACTGGGGATATTAAAAGAAGCCTGTTTTTTCCCTGCAGTCTGACAGGAAGCGGCAAGTGATTGCAGGGCAGAAAACTGTGCTACAACAAACACATTCCAGCCATTCCTTCACCCACCATTCTCCTGCCCAGAGTTAAGAGGAGGCACAGGAAGGGAAAGTGCCGGGGAAGCTTACATCATGGCAGCTTTTGCAGCGAAAAGTAAACAAATGCACACAACGCGTTGTCAAATGTGCACTTCGTGTTGTTCTGTAAAGTTCGGGGTGTTTATCCTCATTTTGTAAATTAGCCTCTGGAGCAGCCTTCAGGCCTAGAAGGGCTGCAACTGCTGGCTCCATACCAGGCTGAGAAAATTAATTCCTTGCTTCATATGCAAACATCTTTCTACTCTTGGCTATGGCAGTAAAGGCAAAGGGGGCTAAAATGCAATCCGGGATAAGACAACATCTTTTGTCCCTGCTGCTCTTCATGGAGAAGAGCGGGACCCTGCAGAAGTCTCTCAGATGGCCATGTCGCAGAGCCAGGGAAGCGGGGAAGGTGCTCCCCGAGTCACATCATTTAACCCGAGTGCTGTATAGACGACCGTTGGGCTCGATGGCTGCAGAAAGCCGTACCGAAAGCTATCGCAGTGCTTCATGCTGCAGCCACAGAGAACTGCTGCTCGTATGGACAGCAGTTTGACTTTGCATGCTCTTTTTGGTGATTCTGCAAAGACTTGGGCTTTGAAAAGTAACTTTCTACTGCAACAGGCCACAGCTTTCTGACATGCGTTCGAGGCGTGTTTTCTGATTTTGTGCCTGACTGGGACTCCTAACGCTTAGGTGCAAGTAGTGATGATTAAATCCGGAATTCCAAACTACGGCTTCTGCCTTTCGTCTGTCTCTAATCTTACTAAAAACCTACGATTTCCAGATCTGATGGTGAGAAGGAATCCCAGGGGCTGTCACAATGCAGTATCTTTCACATGGTTTTAAGTGAATTAATGAAAAGATTGTTATGTATGCTATATGCTAACTTTTTTTTTAGTGCAAATGGGCATGGCTCAGCGTAGCTATTTGCCTTCTATCGATGATGGGGGCAGGAGATGCCTAACGTACGTTTATTTACCTACTCTTGCATTTTTTCATAATTTCTTGAGATCAGTTTGAAGCTTTCCGTTTTCCTCTGGCAAGATATATGTCTGCTTATGGATTAAATTAATCAGCTTGATGTGGAATTTAGTAAGTTCTTAGTTTTAATCTATGTTTTTAAGCATTCTGCCTTATTTTAAAGGGTTATATTTAAAAACTTGTTTTAGCTTTATTTTTCTTTTCAAGTTATAGCCTTCCCCAAAGTGTTGCTCCTCGTCTCAGCTGACCTGTACCTGAGCAGAACGATGCTCTGTTGGGTGACTACTCCTGTTGTCATCTGTGAGGAGAGTTTAAACGTTTTAATATGTGGCATCATTCCCACAGCTGTCATTGCTGTCTGCAAGTTTATTCTCAGCACAGTGTGAAGCTTTCAGCCATGCAGAAGGGCAACACTTTCACTTAAATTGCTAAGACATGAGTTTTATATTCAGTTTTCTCTTGAGCATGATAGAACTTGTTACCAGGTCCTCTTATCTCCTCAAATTTAAGATTTGTTGGGTGAATTCTGGGCCAGTCTTCTTAGAGTCCTGCATGAATATGCTTTTTTATAACTCTGAAAATATTTTCTGGTTGGAAAATTGTTGCATGTAGATAATGAACTATTGAAGGCCAGTCATCTACAAATATAAATGTTTTTTCTTAACACAGAAAGCTTGTGTTACCACATAGACTAATCTAATTCTGAGGGACAAAGAAGAATGATTCTTTGTCACTCTAAAACAGAGTACTTCCTTATGTATCCTTATGTACTGATCACAATCTGGTTGCACTTACCTTCTGTAAATAGGACATGGCTCCAGTTATTTATCTGTGGTTTATGCACACAAACGTATGTGCACATGCACTCCTGTGCTTGCACATATATATACACACCACATCAAGAGGAATAATTTTCCAAAGTTATACTGATGCATACAGTTACAGAATGCATTTGGGAATGTAACTTAGTGTGGGGAATACTACTGGAAACTGGGAATTATCTGAAAGTATCACCGGGGGTATCAAAAAATTGCGGCTCCACAGACATCAAAAAATTTGGTCAAGAAGTAACCCACTTAAGAAAAATATGAAAATAATTGGCAGTAGAACAAACAACAATGCGCTGAATAAAGAATAGGAAAGAGGAAGTAAATGGCAGTGAATACCAGACGAG
>NW_008824309.1:4753619-4825952 GCF_000699105.1 Pygoscelis adeliae | reverse complement strand
GGTGGCATATTGTGAGCTCCCAGGCTTTATGGCTGTGGTGGCGGCGGCAGCAGTTCTGGACTTCCCAGGCCACACGCTCCAGCTTCCCACACCAGTGCGGTTCCGTCCTGTTCTGTTTTTCGGCTCTTTAAATCAGGGCTCAAATCTCTGTCTCCATCCTTTGAATTACACTGCATTTCCTTAAGCTCATTCTCTCCAAACCACCTGTGAGGGTTCCTGCTCTGCATCTGGGGCCAGGCATGCACACATGCGGGCGGGCTTTAAAATCCCAGAGCCTGCAGGTGGGCAGAGCCTAGAGCTGCTCTTACTGCTGCTAGGGGGATATTTCACTTTGAACTGCAGAGAACGCATAAATATTTAATAAATACCTAGGTATTTGGAGCAAGGTATAGTTATTGATGCAGAAATTCCAGAAAAAAATTAATAAGACAGCAATGAAAACATTGCATGAGAGAGAAATGAGGCTCAGGTAGCTAAAGTTTTCATTGTCTGAAAGAAGCTTGAGTTGTGGCTTTATGAATTTGTGTATCAGCCGTTATCTACTCACAAGAGGGCTTTTCAGCCTTGCTTGTATGGGCATGAAAAGTTCCAAGAGCAGAAAGTGGAAATTAGTGGACGTATAAACCCGGTTCTTCCAGCCTTAGACTGATGTGAAAAGAGTATCATGGCAGGTTCAAAAAAGGGTTACTTTTTTATTCCAAGATACAGTAATCCCATCAAAGTTTTTTTTTCCCCACTAGGCAGGAGTTCTCCATTTTCAAGGCATCCCACGTAAGGTAGCCTGGATGTTCCCAGTCTCGGTAAAGTTGATGCAAATACAGATGCCTGACTGATGCAAATGCTTCGGTCTGGGTGGAACAGCTGGAGGAACGAGCAGAACAGGACCTGTTCCTTGCAGACTCTGACCTGCATTTCCTATATAATTCCTGCTTTGCTTCTCTGCAGAGATCCCTTGCCAGTTCCAAGTTGGTCTCCTTGCTAATTCCCAAGTTAAATATTTGTTCCTGAATGGTTGCAGAACTAACAAGTTTCCTGGATCCTTTCCATCTCATGTTTGGAGCTGACATCACCATCTTCTTCGGTGAATTACTCCTCCTCAGAGGCTGACCTCCGACACCAGATTGAGTGCTGTCTTCTAGCATTTAAGAACACTCTCTTGTGTTTCTGGAAGGATTCACACAGGCAGAAGACTTCTTTGATTTCAGAGATTCCTCAGTCATTTGCCATTTGTTTTCCTTTAGAATTTTAAGAAAAACATTTGGAGTGTGCTGGACACACGTTATTTGTATATTGATTCTCACTTGCAGATTCTGCTGTATCTGGAATCTCTATTTCTGTCCCAGAGACTTGTGAGCTGTTTGGCTGTGTATTTTTTTCTCTGTTTTTTTTTCCCTTTTTAGTGTTCAAACGAGTCTGGTGAAGGATGCATCGCTTTCATTCCATATTTGTGGAATAAGGAACGGATCTGTCTTAGTGATTTGCTTTTGTGGTAACTCCTATATCCTACTAAAACCAAAGTAACATTTTCTTTCCATTGCTTAGAATTGTGCAATTTATGTTTCTTGCTCAGTTGCTCAGGAAAAACAAGTAACCAGTTCCTAAAAGGGCAGAAAGGATTAATGCCTTTGCTAGAGTAACTTTAAAGCATAAATATTTTTTTTTTTGATTGCTAAATCCCAGCGTCATTCTAGTTCAGGGATAATAAGGTCAGACAGGAAACATATCTTCCATCGAGAAGTTTGCCAAGTGTTTTATTATAGAACTTGCGATTTCTTCATTCAGCTTCACCATTGGCATTTGTGTAGTACAGACATGTAGAAATTAATAACAGTCAATAATAGTGAGGGAGTCTTCCTAGAGAAGCAATTGGAGGGCAGGCTAATCTAGTGGTCAGTATCTAGGCTGCGAATCTAGTTTGCTGAATTTATCTGGGCAAGCTATTCAACTTTTCAGTGACTCAGCTTCCCTATTTTGAAGTGGAGTTAACAGTAAGACTTTAAAACTAGATGTTATTAATGTGAAATCAGGTTACATTTTTGAAGGTATTAAAAAAAAATTACTCATATCCTGCTTTAAATATAGTTATTTTCTCACTTTGAATAACTTCTCAGTCCATAAGAATGTAATTGGTTTAAGTTAAATGGCTGAAGGACTAAGATAGTGCTTAGAGAAAGAATATGCTGATCCAAGGAAAACAGTAGGACTAGTCAATTCAGGGTGCTCTCAGAAGCACAAAATCATCAACGATCTCCCTTTTTGTGTCGTGGGCAGCCAGAGAGATCTGACAAACTGCCATTTCAGTGTCTGCCTAGGTGTTTCTACTGCGTCGCCAGGAGAGGGAAGGCAATTAGGTGTTTTCGTGTAACATTTACAAGTTTTATGTGTAGAGGCATCTGTTAGAGTTGAAAGGTCATTAGTTCATTTTAAATGGGAGAATCTCTTTGGTAGTGGTTAAACAAGTAAATATTGCTTGAATTGATGGAACCATGTGAATAGAAGCATCTTGTCATACGAGGATTACTTACGTTTATAACTGGTACAATGGTGTTCAAAATACCCATTCCTTGTAGTAACTCCAACAACTCTTGTTTTACAGTAAGTACTAGGAACCTGTTCTTTAGGCTTTAAAAGATTTAAAAACACGTAAATAGACAGCAAACAAGGCTATCACACTGTTGAAATGTCATTGGTTTGCTGAGTGTGTTTTAAGGTCTGAAGGAGGGTATACAGAAGTCCACATGATAAAGGATACTCGGTAGTTTGGATTACATAGGACACTGGTAGTGAAACACCTAGTTTTGAATTCCAGAGTTGGTTTTGGGGGTCATCCTGATGCAATAATCGAGTGTTCAGGGTTGTGGGAACTTAACAATTATTTACAGTGATTTAATACAACATATATACTATCTGTAATAAGTAAAACCTTCCAAATGCTTTCTGTTAGCAGGTCAGCGGTGAAGCGATCTGACCAAGAAAGGAATTCTGCCCGTCAGACAAAGAGTTGACAGCATTTGTGGTGAAATAATCTGCTGTGTTTGGAGACTGGAGGAAAAATCCTTTCTGTATAGCTGGTGAGTTTTTGTTTTTACAGTCAATACAGATGTACTGACTAGGGAAGCCATCAGTAATGGTTTTCTTTGACTTGTGCATGAGTCATTAGCTGTTAGATTCTGTTAAGTTAACGATGAACTGTTTGCTATTTAAATACACTGATTGCAGGCCAGCTTTCCAAGGAAAAAGTTACATATTGTTAAAGCTTTGATTAAGTGAAAGCTCACCCAAAACAATAGTAAAAAAATCAAAACACCCCCCCCTTCTACTTTGTGGCCATTAAAACTTCAAGAAAATTTAGAAAGAGCACGTGTACACTTCTTTACAGTTCTAACTGAGTCCTACAAATCTGTGCCAGTTAAATGTACAGAGAATGTAGGTCTTTGTGGCTGTTAGGTGCATTCATTCTTCTGGAAGCACTGGCTGTAAATCCAATTTTATAGATTAAAGACTTTAGCATAAGGTAGGCACCTGTCAGTTTATGGAAACCTAAAAATATCTCCCTGGATATAACATGTTTTTCAACAACTTGGAACATATGTACGTTTTGTGATACCTTTTAGCTTTTTTTTTCAGCACTTGTCTGTCACCTCAGCTTGTTGTGCTAGCTGTAATACGAATAATAAAGTACATGCTGTTCATTGGCTGGCTTATTAACATGCAGCGAGGGCTTGCCATTAGCAGTTAATAATATAATGTCTTTCCACTCTGCAGAAGAAAGTCAAAAGGCAGCATTATTGCCACACTGAGAAGCTGACAAGATGGGCTCTTTTACTGTTAGCGAGCTGGGTGTGATTACAGGGGAGGGAGAGAGATCATATTGACTGTAAAAGATTCAAAGAGGGAACCCTGTTTTGTCAAGACCTAAATGAGAAGTAGTCTTTATGGTGTCAGGGTAAAAGTAGCTCTCCTGAGCTGAGCGCGCTACGGGATTTGCTTGTACCAGTGTGGATGGCTGCTTGTCTTCATTTTGTCCAGGAACTCAAACTTGGTCAAGAACCTTAATGTGGACTACCAGATGCAGTCCTTACTTCAGGACATGTCTGTGTGAACACATCAGTGTCACACTGACTCTTTGCTTGAGGATTAGTGTCTTATTAATGGCAAATGCTCTGGTGCAAGATATTGCAGAGCTGAAGTTGAATGAAGTACATCCTCCAGAGCTGAAGATTTACGTGTGAATCTCCTGTTCTTGCCTTGTGACAGCAAAGGAAATCAGCACAGGTTTTAGTCCCAAGACTTGAGCAGAAATTGTTCCTTGTGGCCTCTCAACTCTTTGTCATGGCTCCTTCACGAAACTAAACAAGTGCCCGAGTGCTTTTGGTCCATTTCAGGATAAGGTCAAACTTGTGAGTTGCTCTGAAACAAATGGAGTAAGAACTTATTACAGATGAGATTTAGGAATCTTAGCACCCCACACTTGAGTTTGATCCCCACAGCAGGAGCACTGTTTTGGGTATTTCTGATTTCCCTTCCAACCCCTCTTAATGGCATTGAGATTTCTGTCCTTTCATCAAATATGGTTGAAATTGGCCAATGGTTCAAAAATTATTGGTGGAGTGGGAGAACAGGGTCATAGGCAGACTGGTAACATATATTTACATAAGCCTTGTTTTCTTAGGAAACCATGCTAAAAAGCCATCACTGTGTTGATATAACCTTTGATGGTGTTTGGATGCGGTTAGCTCATACTTTAACTGCTGATTCATTCGACAGTGTGTTTTACTTTGTTGAAGAGAACTATAGCAGGGTTTACAGATAACAAAATTATGAGTTTGAAACTTGGAGATGGGAGGGAAGAAACAGGAAGGAAATCTGAGCTCTTGTAGGTCAATCTTTTGGTTACATTGGCATTAAATCAAGAACAGGAGGAGAAAAATTGTGCAACAAGAATCTGAGTCTTTTTTTACTGGCTTGCCACTTTCTATTTATGGGAACCCAAAATGACCTGGCTTCCTGGACTGAAAACAGTAGTAACATATCCTTAACGATAGTCTAACTTTTACTTTCTAAGCCAGTCTCTGCTACATACCTATGACATTTTTTAACAGATGCCATAGCCCACACTGCAGTCTGAAAGGTGCCAGGACCTAGGACTGCATCCTGTGACACGTGAAGCACCAGGTGATGTTAATAAAATTAGTGATGGTGTTAGGGCTGCCCCTTCCCCGCCCCCCCAGTAAATCAACATTTGGTGCTTCTCTCATACTCCCCCTCACCCTTGAGACGAGCCTTATATGTTATATTAAATGTTGTCACCCATTCTTCTTCTCCCAACAATGCCTCCAGAAGAATAAGGCAGTAACGGTCAGCACGAACGGGTTAAACAGAGACATCAGCAGTCCAGCTCTTGCAGTTTTTCTCCTTCGCTTCGCTCTTGGGCTAAATTTAATTTGTCCCCCAGACAGCTCAGAGTCTATTTTTTTTTTCCTGTTCTGTTTTTATGCAGGCTGTACTGTGACTGGCTCTTACCTATGCCTAGCTTGTATTGCTACAGGAACAAAATTATGAGACATGAGTTGATGTACTTGACGCCCATTAAAATTGGTAGAAGAATCCCCACTGATTTCAGTAGAACCTTATCAGGAGAAGAATCACTGTGAGTTGCTAAGTGATTGTGTTATTTGGAAGAACAGAAGTTTGAGGATGTATTAGCAAAGCACAGGCTGTTAACAGAAGACTGGCTTCCTAGCCAGTTGAATTCATTATTTCTGAAATACGTCATTTGAGGGACAGGAAGATTAACCTCACCTGATACACATGTGCAACAGACTACAGGGCCACTGACTGCATTTCATGTGAAAGCATACAAAACTTTACTTACATGCCATTGCTAAATGCAGTTTTTAAAAAGAAGTGAGGATGTGCATGCAAGAAGAGATGTTTTTTTGCCATTTAGCCTCTTATCCAAACAGGGTGGTTGTCAGAGAAGCTCCAGAGACCCTGAAGTGCTGCTGAGCATGAACTTGAGAAAAAAAGGAGACAGAGAAAAGAAATAGCAGGAGAACTTGCATTCATACTCCTTTTGGGCAAGGTTGAAAGAACATAAAGCTCGTTTGATGCCTGCTGTATTTAGGAGAAATGGCACTTGTAAATTTTTTTGAATGTAAGCAAGTCTGCATCCAGTCTACCAATTTCTTCCTCAGTCTTTTGTCTTGCAGGGCCTTGAAAGCTGGACTTCTAATTTTCAATGTTTGGCTTTGGTCAAAAGTAGTGCCATTATATTCAGTACCTAACGGTTTCTTAAGTAGCTCAGTACTTCTCATCTTTTTTGATCAGCATGAACAGTATGAGAGGCTTCCTCTGCCCCTTTCGCTCATTTCTATATAGTATTGAGACCACATGGTTCCTATTTTCTCTTGCACTGCCCAAGCAGTGGCTTTTACCATGGTTCACATTGACTGCTTGCTATAAGAAGCTTTTTTACTTCTTCTTGTTCTGAATGTCTCTGAAGTGAAGACTTAAGTAACTTTCTTACAAGGCTAATCAACCCCCCCGGGAGAGTAAAATTTCACTTAGTAGCAGCCTATAAAACACCATGTGGTGGCATCAGCTATCTGTCACCTGGATTTTTCAAAACATTGTCATCTCTCAGAATTAACATCTATTCCATTTCACATCCTTTTTCTCCTATCTGCTGGGTGGCTGTAGCCTGCTGGATGATGCAGAAAAGAATTAAGATTCATCGCTGTATTTTTTCCTGCGCCTACAAATAATATACACATAGGCATGGGATTATTTATTCATAGGTGTGAGGAAATAATCTAAATATTTCAAACAAAATTAACATTTAAAAATGCATAAAGAGTGATTACAATATTTAGTCCTACCTTAGGCATGTAGCTCTAGGTTTTCTTCCTCTGAACTTTTTGAAATAATTTTGTTTCTAAAATGAAGCGCCTATTTATACAGAGGATAATTGGATATTCAATTGAAATAATTTAATTATATCCTTTTCTGTGGAACCCCTGCCAGTGGCTGCATATTTGGCACTTCTGGGAACATTTTAAAATCTGGAATAACTGAGGAAGTTTATAAATTCTTTGTGATATTCCTGATTATCCAAGAGGACTTTAAAGACTCTGCAGCAGTGAATTTACTTCAATCTGGATCTCTCTAGTGCCATATCAGAACTATTGAGTCATGTTTGCACCAGTGCAGGGTAAAACACAACTTAATACTTACAAGATTTTTTAGTCTTTTGCCTTTTACCGACCATAATTTGTTGCCCAACTTTCTGTACGCATCAACAGAAGAAATAAATTTTAAGAAGGAATTTGAGCAAAGCTCAGACTGAGTTCTGAGATTGGTTCTGTTCAGTACTCTATTGTAAGTGATACCTAAGAGCACTTTTTTGCTTCTTTCTATTTTGCAGTTCAGAAGTAAAGCCATTTAAAGGAAAAATGACTCAAATAGTCTATCAGATACTGTTATTCACATCAGTTAGGCACAGCTGGGAGACTCTGCTCAGGAAGTATAACACAGACTCAAATACCTATTGCAGTTAGAGGTCTTCTGGGTCAAAGAAGGGAGGAAGAGCTTTCCTTCTGCTTGTATATGCATAGCCAGCTGAAAATAGTATATTGCAGTATTTCCATTAAGTAGCAGGGATAGACTCGTTTCTTTTAACTGAGAATTATATGGATGCGTGGGATGAAGGTTACAGATTTTTTTTTAGAACAGGAGATTCTTGAGATCTCCAGAGAAGGGTGTTGGTGCTTCAAACTCCTGTCTTACAGAAAAAGAGGCCGGATAAGACGTACCAGGGGTTTTTGAGGGTGATTTTTGTGATAGAGAATGCCTTCACACTAGGGATTCTGCAGAGATGATAGCAAATGGGGGCAAAAGAAACAAATGAAATCAGAATAAGGATTTAAAAGAAAAAGAGGTTGGACGGCTCTTACATTTGACCTCGTCTGAGTATTCTTTCTGAATTCTTATCTGCTGTGTGTATATGTAAGGATAGTAAAGGGAAAATGCAGGCAGAAGGCTGCCTATTTTTCCTTCTGGCTGGAGGCAAGTTTGGCCACAGAATAGAGAATGGGAAGTAGGTTGATAAATGCTGATTGCAGCACTAACAGGGGAGTTCTTCTGTTGGCTGGGGGCAGGAAGTTCCTCAGCCCACGACTGCTGGATGATAGCAATGCTCCTTTGTTTCCAGGTGAAGAATTTGCTGGCTGTATCACAGGCAGAATTTCTCAGATTTGCAGCTTCTGTGGGTGGAGAAGAATGTTTCAAAGGGCTAAACTGAGCCTTCTTCTGGCTTGTGACTCTGAACAGAAGGAGGGTACTTCAGGCTACTACTAGTATAATGGTCTCACTATGTCTGTTGGCTTGTAAGGACCAGCCCTAATCGAGCTAGTTGGTAGTCCTTTTCCAGATTTTCTTGAGATCGTATTCATTTAAGGTCTCTGTTTTTCAATGATCCCACATTTTTTACATGATAGATCATATTTGCTAATTGTTAGATTGTTGGTTTTGTCTAAGCAACCTTAATGTTCTCAGTAGTTTTTTGATTTTATTCTGCCTTTGAAGTTGAATCAATGCTAATGCTGTTGGATTAACAATATCCTCCAAAGTATGGAGGATGACTTTGAGCCCATTCTGATACTCTCCATGTTATAGTGGAGAGGTCTCCATTGTGCTTTTGTGATCACTAGAGTGGCTGACACAATGTCTTCTGGTGGTGATGTGCCTTGAGGTGTAAGCCAGCTAAAACTGACACTGCTGGCAAGTTTTATGAAGGAATCAGAGCAGGATAGCTGGAGACGATGATAGCTGTCCATTCTTTGAAAGCCATGTTTTGAAAGCTCAAGGTCTACTAGACCTTGAGCTGTTGGCTGTAAACTCCTACAGAAGCATCCAAAAGCCTGCTTTTCCCATCTGCTCTTGCAAAGGTAAATGTGACAATTCACTCTGGGGACAGACCTGACTTCCTTCATTAGCTTTAGATTAGTTGAATGCTACTCATTTTTCTACATGTAGGAGCTGTGCAGAATATACAGTTAGTTCAGATAGCACAGCTGGGTGATTAAAGATAGCTTCCTGTGGTGAGCATACTGCACCTGTGGCCTACAGGTTGTTCTACTTGTTGGCTTGTAATATGATGCAAGATATTATTTGTTCATGTTAAATCCCAAGTGATTCAGGGCTGGGTTCCTGAATGCTTGCTTCCTTCTGGTTTTGTTTTTTTTGTTTGTTTGTTTTATGCTACCACAGGAATGATCAATAGAAGCCTTGAACTGAAGCCAATATGACTTGTAGGAGCCAGTCTGGAATTACTTCCTCCTGTCATGTGCCAGAATAATGAATTCCTGACGTTCCTGCCACCTGAAAAGGTTCAGTGGGCACTTCTGGAAGCAATCGGTTCAGAGTTGATTAGTTGTATTTAATTACATTGTGGTGATCTAGTATGCCTGCTATTCCCGATTGAATCTTGTGACTTTGAGAAGGCTGATGGCACCAAAAGGCTGGCATACCTTGGGACTCTCAGTGTTGCTAATACCTTCTTGAGGAAGTAACCCTTCTTGATTGACTTTAGGAGGAGCTTCACAAAAATACCCACCCCACTGAATTAATCCACAATGCAAAATTTTACTTCTTATATGCCTTTTAATTAAGTTTAATTGTTGCCTACTATAGAAAAGTACTGATTATTTAAAAAAAAAAAAAAAGGCTGCAACAGGGCAGTCACTTTTTTTTAGTAAGATTCTGTTTGAGTTCCCCCAGATAATGGGGTAATACCACGTGTCATTACAGAAGCCATGAGTAGAGTGCATCTTTCATCAGTGCACTATTGCTAGGCATGAAATGCTCTGTTTAGGATTTTAAGAGCCAAATGTAAATGTGCTTAATGAGACACAAGGGGACTGGTCTGTGGCTGGGGAGGAATGGCTTTTAGCAGCAGATGCAGACAAAAATATTGAATTTCAGTCTACAAAAAGTCAAAGACAAAAAGAAAAAGAGACTATAGTCCCGAATGGAGGAAGGAGGTGTCAGAATTTAGAAGGCTAAACAGCTGTAGCCTGTTTATGTATCTTAATCCATTGTTAGAGGACTGGAAATTAAACAAAAAACCAAGAGCATATTAAGTCTTTTTTGAAAAAAATCTGCAGTTGACCAAGACAGGCTACAAAAAGAAATGTAAAATTTGTCAATAGTTTTAGTTTTATACGGAATACACCTAAAATACATTGAAAGATTCTTCTGAGTGGGTGTTGTAGGAAAACACTCAAAATCAAAGAATGAAAATAAAATCATTCAGCTATCTCATGGTATCAGGAATCAGGTGAGTATCTGAAACCTGCTCTTCCAAAGCTCATAACTTACCCCTGAGAATATTCCTGCTATCGACAAGTGTTTCAAGTACTGATCTGGCTAGTTTGGTAAGCATTTTTTCTTGAAGTGTTGAAAAGTGATATGTTTCTGAACTTTAATAGTGATGGTATTTGATACTGGCGAAAAAGGAAGCAAAAAGTAATTCTGAAATATTTTTATTGGCTTCAGCAACAGCTCTGCAGTTCAGATCATTTAAATTACCTACCTCAGGGTTTGAGTGTAAAACTCAACATTTTTAATATTTAAAAAAAGGTACTAACTTGCTAGCCTAGTTCTTGAAAGCAGCGTAATTGAACCCTTAAAAGCTGCTGGTTCTATCTCATTTTACAGGAGTCAACAAATACTTTTTTTTTATTTCCTCTCTAGTTCATTGGCAGTAAATTATTTAGGCTCAGAAAATGACAATCTGGAGAGAAGGAATTTTTTTCCCCAGAATATTCCATCTTTCAGCAGAACATGAATCCTAACAGATGCAGTTGGACTCCACTGCCTTGTCTACTTGGTAGCTGAGGCCAAAAGGGGGGTCCTACCCTTTCTTCTCCTTTCCACCTTCTCTCGCTGGTAACCAGGTGCTCCTTCCTACAAGCTCTGGCATTCACCTGAGCCATTGTAAGCCAGGTCTTTTTTTTTCTTCTTCTTTTTCTTTTTATTTTTTAATAACATTTTCTTATGGCTTAGTGAATGGATTAGCTCAAGAGGCCAAAGAAGCACCATGTCCCCTTTAGTATCCATGACCTGCTAGACAAGATGGCTAAAACATGCACTATGTTGGCTTTATATTTGAACACAACTTTTTGTTATAGGCCTTCATATAGTCCATACTGTAAGACAATATTGCTGAGTGCCAGAAAAATGTGTCTAGGTAAGACACTGTGAGGCTGTTTTACTTCAGTTTTATGCTTATTTAAACCTAATGAGACTACTGGAGCTGAATGGAGTTAACCAGGCTACGTTCTTCAGAAGTATCTCTGACTGGGTTAAACCCTTGTAGCAGTACTGCAGCCTGGCAATAGGACGTACATTAGGCAGTCCGCATAAGTCGTTCAGTACTGGGTGAGTTTTCAAGAATAAATGTTAGATAAGTACCTTCATTGTTCTGTCTGTGAAGAAATGAAGCTTACAAGGCAAAAATCTTCTTCCTTATGCACCAGCTGAGTGTCTTCCACTCCACAGCCAGCCGGTGAATAACGAAGGAGCCGAGCTGATTCTCCTTGCAGCACCATTTGTCGAAAGCTTCTTGTTAGGTGGGTGACTGTTTCTCTAAAATGCATAGTCATGTGTCAGACAAAGAGAAACAGTGAGGAGAGTCGACAGCAGCTTAGGACGGCTCTCGCCAGGCTCGCAGATGCGGTGGGTCACCTCCAGACGGTTGTCACTCACTCGCTGCAAACTTTGCAAACCTCTGCCAGGACCAGGGCTGGAGGGAGAGCTGGGAAGTCAGACTGGATACTTCATACAAGCGCACACACAGGGTACTTCAAGTGTAACAAAAACCTAGTTCCCTGTTTGGTTTTGTACAGAAGAAATACAATTCTGAAAAACCTCTGACTGTTGTTTTTCTAACAAGTTAAACAGATGGATTGGAAATAGTATTTACTGTTTATTTCCTCAACATATCAATATGTGAGGAGCCAGTATAAATTACGGTTTGACTGCAAACAAACCAACCCACGCCAAAGCAATAGAGTAAACATTGTTGTATTTTGTTTCAAGTCAATATTATGGGAATTTAGATGGCTGATGTTTCTCTTTTCACTGGCTATCTCTGACTAGCTGAATTTTAAGCCCTACAATAGAAAAAAAGTTATGGTTTAGAAGATTTTGTGGAAAATTGCCTTAGTAGTTATTCCGCAGAACATCAGAAGCTAGTAACTTCAGAATTTACAGGCTTTAGCAATACAAACAATATTTCTACCTATTTCAGAACTGTCAAATTTTTTCACATGAGGAGAACAAGAGTGAAGTCATCACCAGGTACGCTCTGATGGTGCGGTTTTATGATACGACAGCCTGCTCCTTCTTCTTTTCCCTGGCTGCATGCTTGTGCTTTTTTTTTTTGGTGCTTACTTCTCGACCTTTCAGGGAGCCAGCTGAGAGCCTTAGACCAGCAGAAAATCAACACTACCAAAAAAGCGGATGGTTTCTGCCATTTTAGTTCCCTCAGTTGGCTCATCTTGAAAGCAGACCAGTACTGGCAGGCAAGTGCCAGTGCGAGGGAGGGGACACGTGGGGACACGTGGCTGGGGAGGCTGTGCGTGCGGGGGGATAGAGTAGCACCTTTTGGCAGAAGTGAGCCATTAAATTGGCTTAACTGAATTGTGTCCTCAAATCGCTTGAACTCTGCATACCAAAACCCAAAAAGTGATGTATGTCATGTTCGCAACAAACAGCCTGTATGTTACTAATTTAACATGTAATCGGGCAAATTAGTTAAGATGTCCGAGTTCTTGACCAATCTGTCTGACTGGCCATGTGCTTCCAGCTGTAGTTTTCCAAACAGCATATTGTGGAAATTGAGAACAGATGAAACAAGGGAATGTAAAAACAGTGAATTGAATATACTCCCCAAATTATTCACTTATTTCAACAAACAAGAATCACATTGATGTAATATATGACTGGTTTCAATGCTAAAAGCAAATCAAGAGCTGGAATGTACTTACGTGGCTAGACAGTAAATATCTTTGAATCCTTATAATCCATTAAATTGCAAGAGTATGTCTGCTTGTCTAAATGGAAGGAGACATCTCTTCTCTCTACCACTGTCATTTACTCCTCCACTTCCTGGTTCTTTAGCCTTTTTTTTTTTCTTTTTTTTTAAAATAGGGCTTCTTTTGTATGTGTGAAACTACTGCTACTCCCACTTCAGTTTTCTCCTGAAAGCTAAGTTAAAGTACTGTACAAATTTGTGTACAGATGCAGTTTTTCACTCTGAGTTGCCTCTTTCTGGTATCGGGATGGCCTAATGCAGAAGATGGGATTGAACGGTGGCAAGGCTGAGCCACCCTCGCTGTGCTTTGTGTTGCAGCTATTTGTTCTGCTTTTGAGCACAGATTGTGATGTTTGCTTTCGCCTCGTTGCCTAATGTTGCAGACGAATGCCACAGAACCCACTGGTTTGCGAAGTAGCCTTGTGCTAGTACATTGAATATTCTTATTGTATCCCAGTCTACCCAAAGTTTTATGACTAGGTAGACCCAGTACTTTTTCAGGTTGATAAACCCAGTCTTTAAGGTTGATAAAAGTTGGTTCAGCTCAGGCCTGGGAAATAAATCTTTTTCATAATGCTTTAGTCTTGGCAGGGGGCTTTGGAAGTCTGCCCTAAGCCACACAGTAGACATGGCTCAGCAATGTGTGCTCTGTGACCCGAGATCAGGATGCAGAAAGGGGGTGGAGGTGTCACAGTGTCTCTTTTTTCCAGTTTATCTGTCTGCATTAAATTGATAGGAAACGGCATCATCTCTCAGGGTGCTCTGGAAACATATTTTGTGTACAAGTGGAGATACTGAACATGCAGTGAAGAGTATGGATGTTTAGTCTTGCTCTCTACAGTCCACATCATCATGGTGTTAGTTTCAATGTGCCCTCTCATTAGCTTCAGATAGTCATGTAAATCAAAATGCAAGAAGACGGTATCTTCCCTTTTTCTCCAGTCTTCCACAAAATCCAAGATTTGAAATTATTGCTCTGAAATCTACGATGTGTGATACTTTCTCTCAGGTGACATATTACAAAATTGCTTGGGATTCAGAAGGACTTTGTCCTATGTGAATAATGTTTCTAGAAAGCTTATCAGTTGGCTGATGAAAATCACTGCAAGACAGTTCTCCCGCTCGCTCCTCAGACTGGCCATGCAGCGCAGAAGAGGTGTACCTTAGCGAGCTTATGGCGCTCAGCATTGCTAGAGTGCTCTCATGATCCTGTTTCAAGAATAGGTGTTTTGAAGGACTGAAATGCCTTTACCTTAGCCTGATCTGACAAACATAAAAGAAAATCAGACTTTTTGCAAAATCCCAAACAAATGAACACAGTTGTGGAAGTTTGTCACGATAGAAATGACAGAAAAGGAACCCTCTACATTTCCTTTACATTTCCAAACCTGTCAAATCCCAAAAGTTGTCCCTTATAAATCTGGTTCACTAGATGTCTGCGGTTATTTATTGCCTGAACAGTAATCGAGTCCTAGCACCTGTCCGGTGCTGCAGTTCTTAGGCAGGAGAGGTATGCTGAATGCCATATCCTGCTCGTTGGTGTGAGGTTTAGTGTGAACATCTATGTGCTCCTAGCATATGTAATTCTTTGCCTCCAGGAGAATGTAGTTTGGATACTTCTTTTGCTGGGCTCTTGGCTGCGCTCAGTTTTTGGAGCCACTAAAATATCTTTGGCAGGCCACGTGCAATCACCTCTTATGCTTGATAGAAATATTAGCAAGTCATTAATCCAAATAACAAATTACTTAGTGAGGCAGTAGCCCAATCTCAAGTCTGAAGACTTTTTACACCCTTAGCATTATAATTTTACATAAATAATATAAATTGGCATGCATTCTTTATGCAAAATTATATATGGGATTGATGTGTACTGTTTATTATAGACCAGAAATTATCACCCAATTAGTCACTTGGGTGGTTAGTAGTGTTATGAGTTGACTGACCCCTAAAACCATCTTTTTGAAAGAAAACCCATGCCTTGTGCATAAATACCATGGCAACATACTAATCGTTTATATTACTGAAATTGTGGAAACTTGTAACTTCAAAATGTGCTACTTAGTGTTTACTTCTAAGTCTGTAGGAATTTAAAAATACGCATATTTTAAGTTAAATATCTTTTGCCCAAACAGTTTTTAAAGTAGCTTCATAATGGAACAGTTTTAATTTTCCTCTAATTGAACTCCTAACACCTAAGACCTCAAGGCTGTGTAGCTGCTATTTTCAGAGGTGCTGAGTGCATACAGCTGCTGTTGACTTCCCTTCATATTCTGGATGTTCAACACTTCTCAGAATGAGTGCATACAGCATCTGCTGCTACCGCTAGAGTACCAGAGTTCCAGTAAAAATGGCTGAAAATTTTCTATTATATTTCTGCAGTACTCAGTTGAGTTGTTCAGCACGTAACGCTCTGCTGTGATGTACAGTTTTCTTTGGGTGGTAGGTAGAGGGGACACGCATAACTGACTTATGGCTTTGCTGTGTGTGAGTAACATGGTCAGCCTAAGCTCATAGGCCTCTCTTCTACACTACAATGCATGTGTAATGCATACCTCATGTGGCCTTCACAACAGTATTACCTTGTTTTGGCACCGATGAGTTACAAGCTTGATAGAGGCTGAAAAAAAATCTACTTCATTAAGCTTTAAGAATTTTGCTCCGATTGGTTTGAGTCAGATACAGAACTTAAACATGAATAGTGTCAAGCCTTTCCCATCGTCCAAAAAAATAAAGTACTAGCAAGTCAGTTCCCAGATCTGTTGCTTCAATATTTATTCTTCAGCTGAGGTGTTCAAGTAGGTCTTGAGTAGCAGATTATCCTGTTGAACTCGCAAAGCTGAGGGTTTTGTGTTTTCCACGATCGTTCCCTAACACCTAGTTAAAATAGGTTTCCATTTGCTGAAATAGCAATTTTTAAGTATTGCACTCCAGTCTGTCACCGGGACTTTGTTTGAGAATGTCTGAATAGTGGGAATTGGTTTGTGTCAAAGGAAAGTGGACGATTATTTCAAACCTTTCAATTTCACGAGCTATTACACTGCTGCAAATTAACAACTGCTGCAAGCTGACGTGTAATTTAGAATATATGCTCCACACACTTCTAGCTGAACAAACCCCACTAAGATATATGAAAAGAATTGTGCAGCTCTGAGTGACGCGTTTGTTCAGACTGGAAAATGTTGGGTTATTCCCATTCGGAATACCGCCATAAATGTTCATCGTTAGTCTCTGGTAAGACGAGGTGGGTAGAATGTTAAAGTAACTACTTTCAGAACTGTTAAAGAGCCCTTTCAGGCAAGAAGACACGTGCAACTGTAAAGCTGTCTTCATTCATAGCCTTTGAAATATAAAACTGTGAACTCAGACCACCGAGAAATATTAGGCATGCCAGCTAATGTTTACAGCAGTGTAGTCTTCATGTTTTCCATGCGTGACTTGTGATACTTTATTAAATATCTGTCAAGTAGCAGAGTTTACTTTGGTGTTGCAAATCTGAATATCTTAGACTTTGTCTTCCTTTGTTTAAATGGGCAAGTAATAAAAAATAATAGCTTTTATTGTTGGTTCACACCTCAAGAATATAGTGCTAAAGTCTTTGTTATCAAGTTAGAGTTGAGAATTTCTTGCCACTAGTACAAATATAAAAGAGCAAGAAGAAATTTATTTATAGAGAGACAGTTATTGCAGATTTCTGAACAACAGATTTAAGGGACTGTTGGTTATTTCGTTGTGCAATGAATGTTTTACTAATTATGAGCTGTCTATTTTCTTTCCAAATATCAAAATGTGAAGAAAACAAACACTTAGCAAACTAAGCACTGAATTTATATTTCAAACAATTCTGGGGAAAAATGTGTCTTGCATTCCCAATGTATCATGGGAATCTTAAGTAAGCATGGCAGTACAGGCAGAATAAGTGTAGAGTTTTAGAAAACTACCAGCAGCATCGCTCTACTGACAGTAAATAAAAATACAACTTTTGTGTATTAATCTTCAGCTGCTCAAACCCACAGTTTACCTCTAAAGTGAAAGATAAGGGTTGCTTGTGAAGGTGTAAAAGATACTCATCCAAATGCATTTCCTCTGCAGTACGGCCTTTCAGCTGTTTGTTTAGCAGCAAAATATCGGATGATTCGTACAGGTGTAGACATTCATAGTATTTTGCATGTGATGTGATAAAAACGTTCGTGTGTCTGTCTAGATACCCACTCCAGGTATTTTATTGCTAGCACAACTACATGACACTAAATTATACAAATAAATAGTTATGGGTTTTCTAGCTGCCAAGCACTCTGAACTCTGCTGTAGGCCTCTTTGCAGGGCGGCGTCATAGCTCAGAGTGAATGCCTGCTGGTATGAACATACTGTAATATTGGGTTTAGGTTAAATACCTGCTTTGTCCAGAAATCTAATACAGGTTTTCCAGGCCAATATGCAGAGACCCCAAGCATCCCCAACAAAAGAGGTGACGTTGTATTGTGCAAGACATGCAACTTAAAACTCATAGTGGCGGATTTATAGTTTTCACACTATAAGATCAGGCTAGTGAAGCAAAGACCTATAGTCCACTTCTTTCATTAGCACTTTATTTTTACACCACGTTGGTAGGGAGAGTGCTGTAGCCACCAGGACAGGTGGATCCAGGCTTTTGTAGTCATTGCACTCTTATCCCTTCCCCTTAGCACAATGTTGACCTTTCTCCTTCCCTCCTAGCTTCCCAAGGTGTCATTTTTGAGGGTGTATATCACTCCTGTCAAAGAACATTTGTAATCTGATGCCATAAAATCATTCTTGAAGGACTAACACATAGTGGATTTACTCCAGATAGTCCTAAAGAGTCACAAGAGCAAACTACTAGCACAGCAGAAACCCAGCTTGTAATACCTTGTTGGGTGACTTTAGGCAAGTTGCTTTATCCGCCTGAGTCTCAGGTTCCCCACCTGTTAAAGAATAGTGCTTTGTAAAAGTACTTTTAAGATCTGATGAAAACCATTTTCATGCTTTCTTTTGTGGCTGTGAACACTTTTCATGTGGGAAATCCTGCATAGTTATGCATGTATTCATCACAAAAACAGCAAAAAGAAAAAAAATTCCAAAGAGCTATGCATTTTTTTTAATTACTGGTAGTGTACATTGGTTAGGGAGGGTTAGAATCTGATATTTTAAAAAATAAATAAATAAAAGGGATTATTTAAGAGGCTTGTGTTCAAAGACTACAACTCACAGCAAGTCTGTGTGTTTTGAACAGTTTATTTGTAAGAAAACATTCTGAACCCATTAGACTGCTGCAGCTTCGAAGCAGTCTGGAGACTTAATTAAAGGTTCAAGGGAGAAAAGAGGATGGTGAGAGTTTTATAACCATAGGCTGATATTTTTGAAAAGCATTATCATGTTTTTTAATATGTAGTGGTATTGTTTAGCCTGGAGAAAAGGAGGCTGAGGGGAGACCTCATTGCTCTCTACAACTACCTGAAAAGAGGTTGTAGCGAGGTGGGGGTCGGTCTCTTCTCCCAAGCTCAAGTTGAGCCAGGGGAGGTTTACATGGGATATTGGGAAAACTTTCTTCACCGAAAGGCTTGTCAAGCATTGGAACAGGCTGCCCAGGGAAGTGGCTGAGTCCCCATCCCTGGAGGTATTTAAAAGATATGTAGATGAGGCACTTAGGGACATGGTTTAGTGGGCATGGGGGTGTTGGGTTGACGGTTGGACTCGATGATCTTGGAGGTCTCTTCCAACCTTAATGATTCTATGATTCTATGATTCTAAGACTTGTAAAAGTGCAGGCTTGGAAAGTAAAACCGCCTTCTCATTCACTGCCAGGATTCACCTTCAGGTTCCTGGATTCTGGGATTTCACTGTTTTCAGAATAACGTCCTGAATATTTCAGCTGCAAGGATCGTACTTTTCTGTGTATATTAAAAGGGCCGGGTTAATGTGACTAAAAAATGAGCTATAAATCTTTTAAATTTTTCTAGAGAAATCTGCGTGTTCAATCACCAAAAGACTTCCATTTGTTTCTTTTGCATGTAGGCATATTATTACATGTATTTCCCATTACAAAAGCATTGCATTTCAATGTTTCATATTCAGTTTTATAAATAATTACCTTTCGCATGCGTGTCTTGAAATTTGTATTGGTGCTTAAAGTACCCGTCCTTTTCTAGTTGCACCTTGTATCACTGTGTGAATTTGGGGTACTTTGTGCTGCTTGATTACTCTCCGATCTTTTGATATGGCAAGTATGCCAGAAAATAGGGGGTTTTGGTAGGTGGCCTAATTCTCCTGTTTCTTGGGGGAATACAAGGAACTATTGCTAAAGGCTCTGATCACAGCGGGGAGAAGAGGAGGGGGGAGAAGAACTAGCTTATGCTCAAGATTTACTCCTATACGTATATGCATGCAAAAGATCAGCCACTTGAACTTTGGGAAATTTGAGTCTGACCTTGGGTGCACCTTCTGAAGGCTACAGAGGGGTGGCCTTCGGTGACAGAAGGGAAATTTGAAAGCTAGCTCCACGGTGCTCCAGGCGCATGGCGTTGAATGATGCTAGGCTAAGCTATCGCAATGCAAATGGAAATATGATGGTGCAGAGAGGTTTGGGAAGCCTTTCCTTATGTGCTTGACCTTCACTCTTATGAACACCTGTGATTTTTACAATGAACCACGTGTAATATTTCTTAGAGCCTCCACCTCCTGTCTTATTGTAAGAATTTCAGCCTTCATTTAAAACAAAGCTTCCACTCTTCTGAGTTACAGGAGAAAAACTTGGAAACGTAGGCCCAGCTGTCAAAGCGCCAGCCACTTGTCACTTGTAATTTCACTACCTAAATATGTTAGAGAAAATAGCATTATTTAGACCTGTCTGGGTAGTGCTTTCATGGTCCACTGCACTTCTTTGGTAACTGAGGTGTCCTTTTGTTTCCACACATTAAATAATGTGTTACTCATCAATTTTTGACCTCATCAAGATGAAGAATTAGTCAGATTGATGTCTGTATAAGTGGCTCATGACTATGTTCCTTCCACTTGGGTCAAACAAGACAAATTTTAGATCTTAAGCGCATGGCTAAATTTACCCAGTTCTGCATACTTGATTTGGCAAAACCATATGGACTTTTTGATACATTCCTCAGATCTCTTCTGAATCGGTTTCAAAAGTCTATATTCATGAATTGTACCCACTGTTCAGTAGGAGGTGTAGAAGAACAATGCCTATTTTAGGCGGAAGATTTCCTGTGAACGTACTCGTCTCGGACCAGCTCTACCCTGAAGCTGCAGTCTGAAACTGTTGAAAGGGCCAGTCCTGTCCTCCCACCTGCACTTAGCCACACTCCCGCACCTCCCCTGGCGTGTGGGGGCCGGGGGGTCCCGCAGCCGTACAGTGGATCAGCTCAGGGGTGTAGCTGAACAGTAATTTCCTCTCTCTGTCCTTCAGACTGAGCTTTCCGGAGCGGAGCTCTTGGGTCTGATCCAGAGCCCCCTCTGCCGCAGGGAAGGTGGGGAAGGTGTGCAGCTGGAGATGAAAAGAAGGACTGGAGGCAACGGGGGGGGGTGTCTCAGGTCAGCTTTAGCTAACTGTGCGATTGCACTTCGTTTTTTGCTGTGGGTTGCATGGCTGATACAGAAAAATGGAAAATTCCCTTTTAACCTGTTAGGCAGGATTTCCACAGGAAAAAATGTATTTGCTAAACACAAGCTGTGAAGCAGCTGACGGATCAATCCCCAGTGATATGCCTGGAAATCGTCCTGTGGGATATTAGATGATTAAAGCATATCCTGTTCCCTGAGCAGTTTGCCCTGAGAACGAAAGCTGGAGATGTCTTTCTGCATTGCCAGTTGAGATTCCAGCGCGACTGAAGCACAAAGCAGGCTCCCCCCCCCCCCCCCCGCGGCGCCGCATTAAAGCATATCCTGTTCCCTGAGCAGTTTGCCCCGAGAACGAAAGCTGGAGATGTCTTTCTGCATTGCCAGTTGAGATTCCAGCGCGACTGAAGCACAAAGCAGGCTCGCCCCTGCCTCCACCGAGCTGCAGAAGCCCAGGGGGAGCCTGTAGCATGTATCCGAGGCAGCGGATGTCTTTGGCAATAAAATGCTGCTTTTTTCTCTGAATGCACAGGTCCTGATAAGTAAAGGTGCAGTAATAAGAGGTTGACAGGGAAAGAACTATGAGCTGTTTAAAAAAACACATTTGAGAATAATATTAGCTTCCTTTATATTTCAGATATAACAACTGCATAAATTGCCTTGTAATTGCTTTTTAGTATTTTGAGAAATTTTAAAACTGTAAGTGGGCTTTTTTCCTTCTGTCAGTGGGCTTAAGAATAGATTATTTGTACCTGAAAGGAGAGAGCTCAGCCCAGAAGGTATGAAACAGAGGGCTGCTAGAGCTCGCTGTAAGGTCTTACATTAGAGCTAAAACAATCCAAAAATTAGCTGATGGAAAAAAATACATACATATGTAGAGTCATCTTTTTTTCTCCTGTTCCCCTAACCATGTGATCCTGGTGCAGGCTCTGTGGCTCATTTGCCCTGTGGTGAGCTGATTCAGGGAGCTAAATTGACAGAAAACTACTTGCTGTTTTATGTGTAGTTAGTTCTTTGCTGTCTCGTTTTCTGCACTGATTCACCACAAAGTGAGACAAACTCCAAAGCCAGGAGAGGAGAAGCGGAGTGTGGGCAGAACAGCACAGGAGCCAGCGGGACACCACCTTTCAGTTGCAGCTAGCTTTTAGATTGACTTAACTCTAATCTAAAACCTCCTTCTTAAAATTTTAGGGTGAGTTAAAGCCATTTTTAAATTTTGGGTGACAGCACGAATCTGTGAAAATACAAGTTTCTTCATCAGCTAATTGTTCAAATAAGTATGGAAAGTCTAACTGAACTCATGGGGGTTAAAGTTTGGATATACTTATGCATGCGCCTGTGTTTTGGCAGGGCTTGCAAGAACATCAATATACAGGAATTCTTTTTTAAAAATAAAATCAGAATTGTCGACATTTTTTCAGTCCAGTGCCTAAACTGAAAATTGAGGAATGATTAACTTAGAATTGAATGCAATATTTTGTTTCACATAAAATATTTTGGTTTGAGCTGTTAAATACTTTCCAAGTTTCAGATCTCCTCTGCTCTGCTATAAAATTCAATCTGAACTTGCAAATACTTTGTTTACTCCAGAATAATTTTTTTTTGAAATATAAACTATGCACTTTTGCTGCCAGCTATAGCTTCTAATGCAGGCTTATGAAGCTAGGCCACTTCCCCTACCATACGCTCTCAGTGAGTCAGGACTGCGGGTGGAACTTGAGTTTTGTCATCGCCAAGAATAAAAACACACTGCTTTACTAGAGCAGAAAACTTCAGGGCATCCTTTTTTGTCACAAAAAGTGAAAAACAGTGGTTCAGCATTTTCATGCTTTTGTATCGCTGACGTTTCTTCATCTTTCAAATTAAAAATATTCAGTGCACACATCAGTTTAAAAGCGCCAAAACCCATCAAAATACAGCTCGATATCTCAGCGTGCTGAGAGCTTTGGCCTCACCCAAGAAGACACCGAGACACTTAGCCATGTTAGTCATCACAGTGGTTTCAAAAGTGAGTGCTTGTTGCTTTGCGGGTTCAAACCCAAAGAAAGCTAATCTTGCAGAAGATCACGGAGAAGTCTAGTATCCGGTTGGCTGAACTGGCAGATTTTCTGGAAACTCCCCTAAAATCTGGGCTAAAATTATTTCTTTTTGATGCTGAAATCACAGCTGTGACAAATATTCCGCCTTATCTATGATTCATGTGTTCTCTCAGAATGGGAAGTGTTAGAGTAGCACAATTTAGTAACTTTTGTTTACTTCCCCCTAGTTCAGCATTTCTAATTTAACATGTTTTCTCTGGAGTAGGTTATCTACAGAACAAACCCATTATTACCTGTCTATATCTGACGCTTTGCCATTTGTTCAACCATTCTCTGCTGCCGAGTTATAAAATATTCAGCTTCCTGTAATGTGACCAAGTAGGGGGAAAATTTTCTGTATTGTGTTGCAGAATTCATTTACAATCTCATATCTTTTTTGCATACAGAGTATTTTCTTGTTTCAAAACGTACCCCAATTTGCCTGCAAAATGGAATTACCGTCTTTCTGTTGGGAGCTGCAACATTTCTTTAAACCTGGTGACCCCCACCTCCACATGCCCAGCTCCCAGAAGGTAAGACAATGCTGGGCACTTTCAGTTGTGCGTTGTGGGCTTTCAAGTCTCAGTTCTGCTCCCCACTGATACAGAAAGAGGGGCTGAGACCTGTTTTCCTTGTCCCTTCCCATCTGGGTTAGGAGCACATTATTCATGTACAGCTCTGTGCCCTGCTAATAGCTTAATTTGCAAACTTTTCCTTTTATCGAAGCACCTAACCCCAGTTTGGTGCACACTTGAAAGTTGGGCTTCCTGTAATTTTTTTGCCTTTTGGTTCCTTTTAAAACATTTCAACATATTAGAAACTAAAGATTGGTTTCCTGCATGTAATAGTTGTTTCTTTGGTGATACGCTTGTGGTTTGTGTTTGAGAAAGAAATCCTGGTGGTCTTTCATAAAATTAAATTCAGAGTAGCTGTGGGGATCTTGAAATGAAAATATATTTCACTGCAAAAATGTCATCCTAACCAGTCACTTCAGATGAATGCTTGCTGTTCTCTCCCTTGGTATAAAATAATGTGTATTTTAAAGCTGAGATTTTTCTTTTCTGCCTACCCTCATGGTCATTAGAAAATTGTAAATGAAACCCCGTTATGTTGAACAGCTGGTAGTTGTGTTTAAAAATCTCATGTTAAAGCAAATGAATTAACTAAGTAACAAAGTTAAAATCTGTACACTGAGAGGCCAAAGTGGTAACAAAGCCACTCATGGCTTGGCAGGAACAGCTGAGTACGAGTGAAAATATTGCTTGCACATTGTTCTCATAAGCACGACTTATTTTAATAACTTGCCAAGCCTCCATTGTTAAAAGTCATATGGTACCACTTGTAAGAGATTTTAAAAAATGATGTGCATTAGAGGGATTTTCTTGAATTAGAGCAAATTTTGTTCTCCTGCTTACAGCAATGTCATTTCATTTAAGTGAATGCACTTCACAGTGGAGTAAAATGTAGTTCATTGTATTTAACTGAGGTATTAGCAAAAAGAACAAATCTCTGGCTGGTTTTATGCAGAATGTTTCTTTTATGTGATAAGAGAAAGGAAAATGAATTATTTTCAAAAGGGCAGTTTATAAATGTCAATCCTTCTAGTCGAATATTGAAAAGCTCAATCAGAGATGAAGGATTCAGGTCTTTGCTTTTCACTCTGATGCCTCAACCCTGCACTTTGTAGGGTTCCCCTTGGTGAAAGATTTTTAGGAGGGCATCATCATCCTGAGCAGTGAGACTGGGATCTCTGCGTGCCCATTGCAGTTGTCATCCTCGACCAGAGGAGAATCTGGCTCCACACTCTCTCGTTTTGATATGGAATTTGAAGCTGCTTAGAAAACAGCTTGTAGAAATGTAGAAATGTTATTCTACATTTGACTTCCCTTTTTTGGGTATTGCAAACTGTGTTTTTACATGAATTTTCATGAAAACTGTAGATGAATTTAGATTTTTAAGGGGAAGCTTTCAAAGCAACTTGTATTTTGTGAGTCAAAATCAGTTTGAAACTAGTTGCAAGTAGAATGGCTGAGATCACATGATACTTTTCAAGTCAAAGATAGCTCCATTTGTTCAAGAAATGCTTTCATGTGGTTTCTCAAGGGGAATAGTAACTTCTTATGAACTGTTGAGAAAAGACCCAGTGTCAAAGTGGCTGGTGGCAAAGTTCCATTATTTCAGCCTCCAAACACACTTTCCAGCTAAAGTGAATATGTGTTGGTGACGAATAAAACACCTTTGTAAGAGGTGGGTTGAACAGGAAGTATTAAAGGTTGGGAGTTTAATATAATCTACAGATGATTTCCCCAGCACAACCTCCTCTGCTACGGCTTAGTGAGGTGGGTAGAATTAGCAGGTAAAGTAGCAGGTTACCCGTGAAAACTTCTCGTGCTGTAGTATAGGGTGGTGAGTTGAGTCAAGGAGGGAAGCGCTACAGAGCCTCTGGCCAGCCTTGGGTTGTAGAGCTTGCACTCGGGACTCTTCATGGGGCTGCTGCCTTCCCCAGCTGCTCAAATACTTCTCCGGTTGCACCAAGCCCCCAGAGTTTGAAGTTACAGAGGTAAGTAAAAAGCTGGTGCTGCCTCGTTCTCTGCACAAACCAATACTATGTGCTGTGCTCTTTGTGGCGCGGTCCGTTATCTTGCCTATTGGTTTTCGTTTGTCTTGGAGGGTCTTGTTCATTTTTATTTTTGTAGTTTGTTGTACTTTAAATAAAATGACATAAACTTTCACAATAGTTTTTACTTCTGGTCCCTTGGTATTTGGTGTTCATGAGGTTTAAGGAGATTTCCAGTATACTTCTAACAAGCTTAACTTCTGTTGTATGGGTGGTGACCACTTTTTGAAAATCAAGCTGTATATGGCATCCTGACTCAAACACCCCAATCCTTAGTTAATGTGACTAGGTAAGGAAGTGACGTTAGACTTGAGTCTAAAACCACTCAGCCAAAAAAAAGAATGCCTTAATTTATCACATCATGCACAATGTAAGCAGAATAACACGGGTCCTTTTGTTCATATTCAAATCACAATGCCTGTATGATTACATGGAGAACGTAATTTGTTTTTTCATTGATAAAACCTGTAAAGATTTCAGATACCATATTAGGGCTCATCACTTTCAATTAGCTTTTACCATTACATTGATGTCTACTGAAAATGGCTAATTGTTCTGTGTGTAAAGAGCAGAACGACTAACCCAAAGAATCCCATAGAAACAGTGGAGACCTGCACGTTCTCCATAGGCCTACAAGCCCACTGGTTAACAGATTGGGCTCTGGGAACTGTTGTGCTAATGATGCTCCCAAGGTCAGTATCAAAATAATAAGCTAGGTGTGTGGTGGATTTAGATCCTCTCTCTGCGTTTTCTTCTAACAATCCAAGAAATGCTTTTTTTGTGTGTGTAAACGAGCCGTTTTTTGCATTTTAAATGTTGGGGTATTCATCAGTCGCTGATATCATTATGATTACTTTGCTTGGGTCACCCTTTAATACATTTTTAGACAAGCTTTTCTTCAAAATATTGTCAGCGGTCTGTCTGTCAGCTGTAAGGTGGACAGGAGATGGCATCTGCTGTGTCTGATTCTGGGCTAACAGTGTCTGAATGGCCAGAGGCAGCCCAGACGTGGGGGATGACTGATGAGCTCCCATTTAAGCCTTTTTACCAGTGACAGTACTAATTTGTATATTTCTTTTCTCTTCCAGCCATCAGTTCTCATTAAGCTGATAGAAACTCGTATCTGTGAGATGTCTACCTGGCTTTCCAATTTGATTAAAATTGGTCAAAAAGTTATTGGACAAAGGAAAGATGGACACTGTGATCACATAACTCTCTTTCATTAGCAATTGAAGCCAAGAATGCTGCATTATAAAACTATGTCATGCATTTGTGGGAGATATTTCTGTCTCTTATAAAGCATTTGCCTAGTCCATATTTGCAATTAATGGCAGCCATATAAGCTATAAACATTACCAGTAGTTTGCAGTGATATTTTGCAGTGATGGAAAACGAGGAGGAGTGTCCTGCAGAAGTAACAGATTCTGAGAGGAGTAGGAACAATGTGAAAATTGTAAGGCGCAGTTGTTAGCAAGGCTACTTCGTTTGGAAGTCATTAGGTAGTTTTCGTACTATTTTATGCACGGAACCTCCTAAGAGTTATTTCTCATGGATCTGCAAAATACAAAAGACTTTAGGTTAAAGGAATAGTAATGAATCATTTATGAGATATTATCTACGAAGATGGATTGGTTCCATCTGTTACAGTAATAAAAATAATAATGCTTAGCAATTACATAAATGCTTTACAGGTTTTCAGTGTGCATCACAAACATTAATCTAAGATCTAGCCCATAGCACAGTTTTTAAGAGCTTGTAAAATGGCTTCAGCTTATACATACTGGTTTATTTATTTATTTTTAACAAGGAAATTTGTTGTAATAGAGTTTTTAAACTGGTTTAGAAAATTGAGTTGTAGCTCCTTGGTCTAAGACACTATATATAGATAGCCACAAAATTAGCTTCTTTTCCTTCTGTTAATTTAAGTTGCTGCAAATGTCCAGGAAAAACACAGCTCTACAGGCAGGTGTTCATTAACATACAAATGATAGAAAAGTCTTCCAAGATGCAGTACTCGCATTATCTCACAGTTATTTGTTAATCTCATTTTTTGTGTCATGTAAGCAGCTCACTGATTGAAGGCCAATGTATTCTGAAGCAGAGTACAGTCTGATAGGAGTTCTGCTATGTCCCTGTGTTATATTTCAGTATATAGGATCATGTTACCTGAAAGAAATAACTTCTTTTGTTCAATCCAGGAAGAAATTTGATATATGAAGTAGTGGTTTCCCATAAAACATGTTTTAGATGCAGCCTAATTTACCTAACAGAATGAGTATTAGATTTAATTTTGTTCTGTTTGGTTTTTAATTTGAATTCTTGAAAAAGAAGTGATGATAACTTTAGGCAAAAAAAATTTTTAATATCTATTGGGATTGTTTGATGTGCTCCCTAGCAGACAAAGGTGTAGTGAAATAGCCAAGATATATAGTAAAAGCAATATAATAAATAGCTATGCCTACTGATATTTTGAGCATGTCTATAGGCTATATGAATATATACATCAATATATACTATAACGCTTGGGGTAAGTAGATATGTAAGGGTGTCTTGAATTTGGCTTCTTTGCAGTGTAACCTGTGACCTTGAAAGACAAGGTGCCATGTAAGCTATTGCTTTGTAAATCTGTTTATCTACATACGTCATAGATTAGACATGGGCTTTGCAATACGACTTGCCTGAAACAAGCGACATTAATTCCATTAACTGTGGTCAGAAGCAGTGTATGTATCGACAATTTGAATGGGGTGGATTACGTATCTTGACCTACCAAATACTTGGTTTGGAAACATTTAATGCATTAGATTATGCTAGATAATAGAAAGGTTTTAATACAACTAAAACGTCCGTTTGCCAAAACAAGGTACAATTTCCTTAAGCAATATTCTGTTAATTCATATATAATGAGATTAATTAAAACAGACGGGGGAAAAAAAAAACCCCAGTGTTTCATAAACAGAGAAAATGATGGGTTCCATTTAGCCATACCTGAGTGCTGATAACAATTTATGAAATAGAGCAAGTTTGTTATCAGGGCTAACTCTACCCTTTTAATCATCAGTGACCTGGAAAGCAGTTCTCTAGTCTCATTATCCAGGTTATCTGGGTTAGTGTTACAAAGCATAAACTGCACACGGGGGAAGCGATTAGCAGTGCAAAGTCGATCTTCCTTGGTAACTCCCAGATGCTGCTTGGAGTGCTCTGCTGCCTGGCCTGTCCGAAGCTTCCCGTGCTGCCTCCTGCTCCAGGCTGCAGCCGTTCTGGTGTCCTCACCTGGACATCCCTGTGGATATCCAGCTCCCCTCCAGCCCTTCTCTCAGGAGGCATCACTGCCGAAGCATCTTCCGTCTGACCGTCTTCAGGGGTTACCCGTCTGAGAGCTGGGATAAGGCAGCCGTAATGTTAAAAAGCCTCTCTGTTAGTGTGTGCTTGTTCCTTGGTTCATTGCTGGACTGCGCTGTCTGCCTATTTATAGCTGCCAATGCCAAATTATGGCTAAAAGGAATTATTGCTCGTAAGACACTTTTCCTTCCCTGCCTCCTCCAAAGCATGGAGTACACTGTAGGAATCCCTTACTGCAAGTGTACATCAGCAGGTTTCCTCAGCCGTTGAAAGATGATAATCCTCCAAACTGCTATGGAAACCTGCCCAGAAATCTACCTGAATGGAGGATGGAGCTCCCATGGTGTGAATGTTGTGATGTATTTTTAATACCACCCTGTTAAGAGTTAAATTTCGGTGGTGTTCCTCTAAACTGGCTTTGTCTCATACAGTAGGGCATTAGAATAAATACTGTCGAGTTGGTGGTGCACAAGAGCTTTGACAAACCAGTTCCAGCTAATCTTGCTTTGAGGTGGTTAGATCTCCTGGCCCCAGAAGTCTGCCCTGTTTTTCCGCCAGAGCTCACCAGCCCATGCCAGGACTGGCAGGAAAGAAAACGCACTTCTGTCATAACTGAGTCTTGGCTCAAACCCGCTCTCATCAGCTATTTAAACCAAGATGCCACTCTGTGAACAGGGTTAGCTGAGACTAATAAGAAATAATCTGTGGTTAACACAGCTGATCCCTTTCTTTTCTCCTCTGTCGTGATCAGAATGTATGCTCTAGTTGTTGCTATTGAAAGTTGGATTATCAAACTGCAGTATTTTGAGCTGATCGACAAAAATGGTTTGTTAACCTCCTTCTGTTGGAGTAAAGAAGAGACAGTCTGCTTTAGTGGAATTTCCTGTGAAAATGAATCCCACCTAGGAGGTACCTCTCCTTTGCTCCAAGAGCCCCAAAATATTGATTGTTCGTCCAGGAGCAACCAAAATCTTTTTCCAGCTTGAGAACTTTGAAACACCAGTCCTCATTGCTGACATTTTGCAGTATGTTCAGAAGGCAAGAAAGTCTATTTTGGGAAGATAAACCTGGAAACAAACTCCAAAGTATCTGTGTTGCTTCTGCCTATGTCCTTAGGAGATGATATCTCAGGTTTTCAGGTCATAAATTATTAGAAGCCTGAAGACAAGCTCCAGGGACACCCCACAAGCAACCAGTTAGCCAGTATTTTCCATATCATGAAGACACAAGCAACTGTCGTCTTCTCATTGTGATCTTGAGCTGCAAGTGAAGCAATGATAATTACTTATCACAGAGGGACAACTTCCTTTTGTTTTTATTAGTAGGCATCCACAGAGTGTTAGGTTATGACTACAAAAGAGACATTATCTCTATATCCTTCTGTGCTTCGCAACATTTCAGTGATGTTGTAGTTTACTTAATCTAACTGAATGGTACGCTCAGGTGGAAAGTGTGGAAATTGAGGTGAAGGATCACAAAATGACATTAAAATTGGTGTAGAACTCCAAGCTTCCCAGCTTCTACTTTCTTCCTTCAATTGACATTGCCAAGAGAAAGCATAACAGAAGTTACTAACATGATAGAAGTTTCCATTAGATTCTCTTTCAAAAATAAAAATAGGGTCATTTGGAGAATAACCTTTCAAACATAAAATGTTAATGACTGCTGAAGTCTGGACAGGACAGATACGCTCCATTTACACACCCTTAGCTTCAGGTTGTCAGGAGTATATGAAACATAGGCTGCTACAAAATAACTCATTACCCCATGGAAACAAAAATGTCCCATACCTTCAAGATTTCATTTAAAGTTCATCAGTGTTAAGGATAGACCTTTAAAAATGTTTCCAGAATATTCTTACCATTATCAGTGATATCATCTGGCCAGACTTACAATCGTGTAACGAAGACTAGTATAAATGGCTATTAGGAAATTATTCATCAGGGAAAGGGAATGTTGTGATTTGGAGTGTGAGGTTGGCTGATTTTATTTTAGACAATAACATTTCGGCTTGAGGATTGTGATCGTTGACTCTCTGTGCTGTATGACTGGTCACACAAGTCTTGTTTCTCCTCCTTGGAGGAGACAGGATGATTTGAACTCTTTATGCATAAAGAATAGTGAATACTGCGGTGTAGGTGTCGGCAAGGTTAACCATATTTGCACAGTGTGGGAATCCATGTAAAGAAAAGCCAAGGGTCTATTTGCTTGTGTCAGTAGTGACTAATAAGTCTACAAGTACATTGACTTGGAGTTTGTAATTTGTGCAAAGTTTTTTAATCTAATTGGCCTGAATATCTTCTGGATGTCTGTCCTAACTGCCGTTACTGGTGCTTCCTAAAGTCATGACATCTAGTGATCCTGTGGTGATAGACTGGCTACAGGAATCCTATTAGTGAGGGTCTTTGAAGGAATCTGTATATTAAAAGGAAGTTCATCCCTTGAAAGTGTTTTTAGACTAGTTGGTTTTGGTTTTATTAATGTTTCTTGAGCCTCTCTTGTCCTTTTTTTTTTTTTTTAAAGTGAGTGAGAGTGAGAGAAGGGGCAGACTCA
Source organism: Pygoscelis adeliae (assembly GCF_000699105.1). Lineage (NCBI taxonomy): Eukaryota > Metazoa > Chordata > Aves > Sphenisciformes > Spheniscidae > Pygoscelis > Pygoscelis adeliae. Next base: position 4,794,679 of record NW_008824309.1, on the reverse strand, counting down.
TTTCCAGAATGTATTTATGATTTAGCAGGACTGAAAGAGAAATGAGTTTTGGTAGTGCATGCTCAGCAGCAACCATGAGACTTTACGTGCTGATAAAAATCACTGGAGACAGCGATGGACACTGAAGCCAGAAATTATCATGGTAATTTGGCTGCCTGCCATTCTTTTACTGTCTTTTGCTAATTTATGTACGGTATTGCATGATGGTTGTTCGGAAAATAGACAGCTTCATGAATGGTGTCTTTTATTACAAATGTAACTGTCAGATTTTATTTAGTTTCCTTAATTATAACGCTTACCCCTGATATTCACATGACAAACGCTGTGACCTGTAGTGCATATCTATTGGGTTAAGAGAAGCAAAAGGAGTCTTTATTGTATGTGTTTGGGCTCATTTGAATGTGTTTCCCTTGAGGGGAAATCCCACATTCGTACAGGTCCCAGATAAAACCTCTCATTCCATTTCCCATAAGAGAGGCACCGAAGGCAACAGCAGTTAGTCCCTGAAGAGTGAGCTGTGGCACTTTCCCGCTTGGTGACCGTCAGTGCTAATGCTGGGCGCTAAAATAAACGCTCCACGGCACATTTAAGTGGAAAACACAGCGTTATAAAGCTGCCTGAGTTAGTTAGCAGTATCAAGGCAACTTTCTAAGAGAATTAAATGAAAGAGTCAAGAGTAAAACATCCGTTCAGGGGTGTGCTGTGGCGTGGGTGTGGGGAGGGACAGATGGAAAGGGTAAAACCAGCTGAAAGGAAGATAAATGTTCCCAGCGAAATGGCTCAATGTGTTTTCAAAGAACAAAAGTAGAAACCCACGTTGGATATATGACTTAACGTATAGAAATTTTAAATTGTTATATAATTGGAGCTTTACCATGACATTAGCAGTGTAAAACTTAATGTTTAACAGGCTTTATCACCTGAATGGTGTCTATGCCCCGCTTCTGCATAACACCGGCTAATTTTGCTGTTACACTTTGCTAATTTCTTCATTTCTAGTGAGTTTGGTTTTTAAATATCTGCCAACTCTGAGAGTTCCAACAAGCATTGGCATGAGTAATGAGTCAAATGTTAGAGCAGCATTATTCTTTGACAGTTCTAAAAGGATTATATAACTAGAATTTTAAACAATATTTTTGAAATGTGTAATTTAAAAGGTCTTCATGTTCTGTAAATGGTTTAATTTTTCATACCGTTTAATTGACATTGCAAAAGAATCATTAAGTCAATGATGATTAAACCAGCACTTTTATGGATCAAACTCTCTTTTGGGAGAAATTTAATCATGAAAGAGATATAGACATGTATTTTGAGGACGCTGCAATAGAAGCAGGGACTGAATAGGCCTTTGAATAAATCTCTGCCATTGCATCTAACCTGGAACCCCCTTCTAGTCAATCTGAGGCCAAGGCACCTCTAGAGTCAACTCTGGATATTGTGGAAAAATTCTGTTGTGCCTTTACAACATGACACTCACTTGAGAAGGAGAGACTTATTTCACCCATGTGGTTGCAGCCCAATTTGAACCAGATTCTAAAGAAGTGAGAATGTAATTAAGTTAATAAATGTACTCTCATGTTGATATTAAGCTGCTTAATTTTCTGTATAGCAAACTCCTGCACTCATTAAAAGTAAGTAATGAAGTTTTGCTTGGTTTTGTGTTGTTAAGTTTCAAAACTCTGCTTACCTGAGGCAGTTGCTGCAGATCTTTTCTTTTTCTTACTTTGTAAAAACCTTCACTGTCTTGCATCAACAGATATTTTTGTTTTTACTAAAAATTATAATACTCAAGTATATGATAGGTCCTGAAATAAGAAAAGAAAAGAATAGTACCTAGAGGTGTTTTGTCTTTCATTCTTTCCAGTTCCCTTAACCAGTGTGTATGTTAGGGCATATAGTGATTTTTGTTCCTTTTGAAGCTGGCTAGGCTACGTTATCCCATCCTGTATAAAAGAGGAATGGTATCATTACAGACTCAACTGGAATAGTCTCATCTAAAATCTTGTGGTACATTTAACTGTGGTTGCTAGATACTTCTGTTTTAAGTCATCTGTTGGAGAGCTTCTGTGTAAAATGTGAGCTTTATTGAAAATAAAATATGTAAAAAATTCCAAGTTATGGGTAACCTCAGTAGAGCAAGTTATGTAAAAGAAGTTCATAAAGAGGAGAAATAAAGGAGATCAGAAATTAAGGAATGATAAATACAGAAAAGCAAGTATTAATGTACCAGGTCAGGAAATAGTGTTACTCTAACAGGGTTGGTGATAACACGGAATTGAGATAGGATGGGATTACAGTGAAAATGAAAACCGCAAAGTCAGGAATTGCTCAGAGAAGAGAAATAATTGGAAGTAGGAGCAGATTGTCTAAGAACAGAATATAACTGATCTCTCGGTTTGAAAATTCACTCTACGTTTGTATGATGCAGAGTTAATGACCAAATTTTCAATTTTATTATATTAAGTTCCCTTAAGTAATATCCCTGTTAAAAAGCACATTCAGCCTAAACTTAAAAATTCACTAAACCAAAGGTAAAAAATTATGAGCGAGAGGAAAAAAACCCTCTAGAATAGGATGATGAAATAGAAATTTGCCAACAAAATAAGCTCCTATATCTAAGTTCTCAAACCTCTCGATGAAACAATTTAGCAAAAGCTTGGAAAAACGTATGCCTTGGGACATTTTTCTGATGATCAGTCAATTTGAATTGTACTGAACATGACTCTCTTCCTTTCCTGAAAGAAAAAAAAAAAACAAAACAAAACAACAGGAGCTTGTCCGCCCACATCTCTGTAGCTGAAGGTTTGCCACTAAGTCTCATGGTCATTGATGATAAAGAAATTTTCCAGACCCAGCGAAGTTTCTGTAGAACTGAGTAGTTCCCATGCCACATTTGTTCAGCCTGTGTCATTAGCAATAATAATAAAGAAAAATCACTGGCTCCAAATACACAGACTGTTCCCAGATATACACACAGAAACGTATAAATCTGGACTAAATGTCAGCACTTATAAGGTAAAAAGGCTAATTGCAACTAAAGCAAATTAGTCCTTCCCCTAAAGATAAGGAAACCAGATCCTGTATCTCTCTCATCCCCGGCCCCATGTCCCACTTAATCACGTTCCTTAATCCACATTTCTTCTGAGTTACATTCCCTATTTGCCCTCTTTTCAGAACTTCCTCTAAGTTTTCATGCAGCCCTCTCCACTGTGCCCCTCCCCATTCCTTGGCTGCTCCCTTGGGGGAGGCTGGGGGGGGGGGGGTCATAGCCAGCAGAGGCTCCTGCCTGAGGACCTTTCCCATGGCAGATCCTGCAGGATTTGCCCCTTCCAGGTGGAGCAGGGGGCACTTCAGCAGCCCTTTATAGGCGCAGTAGGATCCTCCCTCACCTTCCTCCTTTTCAACTCATTCATCTGAGCAGAAACTGAGAAACCACAGTAGGAAATTTCTGCAGCACAAGCAAATTGAGAAACGTAAGTAGAGAGGTGTGCCTCTAGTTCAGTCGTTTTTGTTTTAGCACCAGCAAACAGATGAAAAGCCCTATACATCAGTGTTTCAGTTATGCTGATTCTGTTAACTTCATCGCTGACTTCAGTCAGATGCATTTATTTTACGAGCCAGGACTTCAGCCAGTCTTAGTCAAAGCAGAGCCCTTCGGCCCTTCCACATACACTTTGCGAGAGCAGATCTTTCAGCTGCCTCTTTGCTGATGGTCTGCTGGTGCTGTGCCAAACCGTCTGGGAGGCGTCTTCCTGTTCTACTTATATATGAAGCATCATAGCACTTATGGGAGGCCAAATAAATTTAAATAGCGGATCAATCTACAAAATCTTAATTTGTAACTTAAATTATCTCCTTGGAGGGGAACAGATGGGTCCTTGCTGAAACGATAGGACTTTTTAAGCCTCTTTCCAGGCTGGTACCGACAAGGTAGGGAGACACAACGGTTTGCAGAGCAGGTGAAGGATGTGATGTTTCCTGAACAGCTGAGGGCAAGATATTATGCAGGGGATTTTCCTGTATATTGAAAAAGGCCCTTAACATGATGTTCCGTTTGAAATATTTTCTTTGTCACTTGAAAAATCCATAATTTTCCCTGCTGAAGTTTTCCCTCAGCTTAACTTTCTTCTTTCTTTCTCTTCACAAGAGTTTGTGATTGAAGTACTTCTAATTACTCTCCTGCTAATTCCTACCTTCCCGTGGGGGGCTGGTAAGCCTAACTTTTGAAATGTGGTCTATTTTAACTGTTTTGAGCAAATATAAGGAGCATATATATGCAGAATATTTTAGTGCATTTTTTGCATCCAGAGAAACTGGCAATTATGTCTAGCTGGACTTCATTCTGGAGCAGCAGGAGCCTCAGGGCAGCAGTATCTTCTAAACACGGCTCTCGTCTGTCTGCGGTATTTGTCTTGCTCTATAACAGTTGTCCTTGAATACAATTTTTAATGTATTTATCTGGCAGCATTCCTTGTGCATCCATTGTCAATGTTTTACGGAGACTGAAAGATTCAATAGTTGTGAAGAGCGTTTTTAACGTTGTTAGGATTCAACCAATACTTCCCGAGTCTGGAGTCTCATGAAACCATGGCTCCTCACTGCATCTTTGTGGAGGTAGAAAGCCAACGAACCAACCAAAAAACATTTAAAAGACTCCACTGGAAAAACTCGAACAATTCTGTGGAATGTGTCTGCAGACTCAGTTGCCCATCTCAGGGCTTTGGCTACCGCTTTTGTGGAGTATTGCTCTTTTGCACATGGTGTAAGTATTTATTTGCCCTGTAAAGCTTTTTGAACAAAGCAAAATCTTGTATAGCGTGCTGCCATTTTAATCAGACGCAGTGGTTTAAGGGGTCTGCATTGAGGAGATGATCCATTAGCTTCCCCTACCCTATGCTGTAGCCCCTTACATAGTATAACATCTGGTGGAAAACAGCTTAAATTAGTCTTATCTTCAGATTGCTTAATGGCTCTAAAAACGTGGCTACAAGGCCTTACACAAGTGAAACAGGATTTGGGAAAAACTTAACCTTGACTGTTGCTATTACGAGAATGTTAGCAAGTTTTATGTTCTTTTTTTCTTTCCCGTTTTAAATTTGTGCTGTATTTTGATATTAGTAATTTATAATAAATTGCTGTCTTGGAAGTGTTATTAAAAATGCAACTAACTTTCTTCTACTTTCCTCTAAGGTCCCGTAATGTCCAAAATATTTTCATTGACTTGGGTGTATGAGATGCTACTGAAAAATCAGACTTCCTTTTTTTCCTTCTTTTCTTTGTATTGTTTTGATATTTTATTTAACAGCTCAAGTTTGCTTCTATTTCTGCTCATCAAATCAGGAAAGCTTTTTTTTAGCTCCGTGATGAAAATTCTATCTAAACACTTTCATTTAAGGTTTTTTTTTTTTGTAAAATATTTCCTGGAAGAGAAATTTGGAATACAAGCACATATGGCCTGCTTAGGATCTTATTTCAGCGTTGCTCAGAATACTTAACATAAGTAGATAGGGAGAGCAGAATGATAGAAATTTGGTGGCCATTGACTTCCTGTCTCGCTGGTGCTGGTACATTAGCCCTTATCAAAGTTGGAAGAGCAGCTACAACATAGCCATTGTAGGGGTTGGATCAATAGCTGGCAAAGAGCCTGAAGGTCAGATAAAGTACTTAGGCAGGCAGTATGCCAGGCTAAGGAGATGTCAAGAAAATCAATTAGATACTAAAGAAAGAGCAGCAAGCTAACTAAAAATCCAGCCTTGAAAGGCTCTTTATATTTTGAAGTCAGCTTATTAGTGTTAGCTATATCTTTATCTCTCTAATAAAATTATGTTTGTTAAGCAATTAAAACCAGACTCGGGTCATCCAAGGCTAGCACAAAACTGACTGCGAACACCTGTACAGTACTAGATTAGAAATAGCTACAAGTGGTGGAGATTAAATCGAACGCCTTTCAGGGTACAGCATTACATAAGTTGTGATTAATCTGCTCTCCTCCTCCCCATATTGATTACTTTACCTATGTGCATTTGGCATATATCTTAGATACTTTCTCCTCCGAGTGGTAATGGAAAGCATAGACTTTGAGTTTGTCTACTGGTGCCAGGGAGTTTACTTAATAAATTATAGCTGTCTCAAGTCAATAAATAGAAAAGAAATTCAGAGGGGTAGGTCGGCCCTTAGCTTTCCTCTCCTCTTCCCAAACCGCAGCGATGGAAAGGAGCATGCCTTTTACCAGGTTAGCAGTAGGAAATGCAATTGCTGTGACTAAGTGTGTTGCAGTAACACCTTTTGGTACCAGAAAGCCCTTGCTCTCAGCACGGCCAAGTGCAGTGGGGAAGCTGCTCTCCTGCCTGGGCACAGTCGGCCTTCTCTGCTCTCCTCTGTGAAAAAGTACCTGAGAGAGAAGAAATTCACCACACGTTACTACCTGAAAAGAAATGCTATTTGTTCCACACTGAATTTACTGGCAAAAATTCATAAATTAATTCCTGTCAGCTAATCAAGCTGCCCAAGGCTTGAGCATGTGAAGATCTGTAAGTGTATAAGTATGACGCATCTTTTCCCCAAGCAGCAAGTAGATCGCGCACAGCGGAGCCGGGTCCTTGCACCCTTGTTACGCGTCATGCCATTGCCACGTTGTCCCTCTTAGCCAAGATGTGGCGTGCTGGCTCGCGTCCAGTCTTTATCTGATGCGAGTTGTAACCCCCAGAAATTGAAGCTGAGTTTGGTTGAAAAGCAGCAAATTCCAGCTAGAACAAAGGTATGTTTTTTTGGCGGAGTCCCCAGCCATTCAAAACTGTCTGTACTGTTGTTCTAGACTGTCATGAGACATCTTTGAGTAAAATTCTGGCATGGTGAAGTCACGGACTTTGTCAGCTTTTCAGGGGTAGGATTTCACCTCCGTTGCGTATGACTGAAAATATCAATTCAATGTAGTTCATCTTGTTGCTTATATTGATAAGTTCTTCCTTGGACAGAATGTTTGATGGCATGTTGGTTTTCTTAGCATGCGTTTGGGTTGACTGCTAAATACCATCCTTTTCTCAGAAAGGAATGGCACTACTTTCCACAAAGCTTTTGTTATTCGTACGCTCTCTTTTGACTGACAGTTTTGAACTTTGTTAGCCAGATCCTGAAAACGTCACGTGGTTTGCATGCCCATACGTGTGGGTATGTGGACGTATAAGCATGCACAAACATATCTGCTTCTCCATACATCACTGTGACAAATTCCTAGAACTGAAATAATAATAATAATAATTCCTTTTTCATTTTGACTTTATGTGGAGACGCAGAGTTCAATATATATTAATGAAACAACAAAAACTCTCTGTACATAATTAATAAGTTTAATTTATTTTATTCAGAGTCTTACTGGATGACTGAGGAATCAGAATAAGGAAGCAAAATGGGCACAAATAATGACAGCAGAAATTTGGTCTGTCACTGAGGAAAGGCTCAAGTTCTTTCTTCATTTGGTGCTCATTTTCCTGCTCAGATGTATCTTGTGATAAACTCAACCTACAGTTTCAGCACATGCACCAGGCTTTAATTAATTTGTTGAACCTTTTTGTTGCCAATGATCTCACTAACAAAATATTGTAGGAAATAAGTAGTGTAGGTCTTCTCATACCTACATTTTCTTTCCAAGTCCTTGGTCTCCTTGCCAGGACAAATCCATAACGTTCTTGTCAGTATTCACTAAGAGTATTTTTGTTACTCAAATCCAGAATTCATTGCCTGGCCTATAAATTGATTCAGTCCTAAAGGATATGAAATCCTGCAGAATTTGAAATGTTGCATTTTGAAATTTCAAAGCCGATAAACAAAATCAAGAAATTTCCATGACTGTATGCATTGCCAGTTTTGACCTGCATCGGACAAAACTTCTCAAATGTCCAAATTTTACCTGTATAAGGTAAAATGTCATTAAATCTTCTCTTCTGTCTGCCTCTTCCAAATATCTGCATATTTTCCATAGGACCAGCTTAATTTGATGGAGCTTTGTTTTTAGGAAGCTGGTGAGGAACTCCACGTATTTAACATACATATATACATATATATGTGTGTGTGTACATGTTATCTGAAGACTACTGCAAGTAGCAGACAAAATAGTAGCTTTGAAGAGTGGTGGCAGTGATGTATGCACAGTAAATTAGGAAGATTTGTGTGAAATCCTTTGTACTGTTCTGGAGATCAAATGTAAATCTCTATAGAGAATGGAAGTTACCTATTGAGGATATTAAACAAAAGCTAAACCTTCAGTATGAAATAGGGAGAAGGCAAGTAAACTAAGGATAATAATTTAATTACGAATGTTCCTTTTTTGAACGTTAATAGGTACGCATGTCTTATTCAGACTGATTTGTAAACTTGTGTCAAGGATTTTTATAAATTTCAAGTGACTCTGAAGACTGGAGACATGATGTAGTCACTACAGTTTTGATCTCTGCTTCATCCGTAAGCCCTGGGGACTCGTACTGGGACAGGACTACAGGGTCCCACCTTACTGTCCCATTTCTCTCCGATAACATGTACTGTCTCCCTGGTGGTGGGGAACGCGTAGCGTGTTCTATGTTGAGCTGTGTGTTCAGCAGCCCAGGCTGCTGGTCTGCATACAAATTGGTGACGGTTTAAGTTGCTGTGTCCAAATGACCTGGAGTGACTGTTCAGCTGATTCCTCCAGGTGGACACCGATCTCATCTGCGGAGGAGAAAGGCAAATGACTGAGGTCCTTCAAATCACTCGGTCATGACTTACCAAAACCATTCAATCTTTCAAGTAACATCTAGTTCTCCAGGTGTCTGTCCGTGACTATGGGGTCAGATAATGACCTCCTTAAACTGCAGTTTGGGAATTCGTTTCTCATCCATTTTCATAGTAAAACTGAACGGTATTTAAATAGTGAAAACGTAAAACTGATTCTCGTGGAAAACAGTCCTTGTTGCCTATGCATATTTCATGAATGCAGTATCACTAAGAAATGTTTATTCTTTTCAGTGTTGTCATTTTCCATAAAGGATATTTTTTTTTCTTTGCAAAGGAAACAGGTATTTTAGGATTATAAATACATAAGAAAGTGAGAAAGTCTGTTCTGGCATTGACAATCTGATTGCATTGCCTTAAAGAGAACACACAGATAACTGGGCTCTAGTCAACTGTTAAAGTGTAACAACCCTTTCCAACCCAGCCTAGGATTAGCAGCAAGAAGTAAAGCAGGAGACTATAGAATCACAGAATCATAGAATAGTTTGGGTTGGAAGGGACCTCTGAAGGTCATCTAGTCCAACCCCCCCGCCATGGGCAGGGACATCTTCAACTAGAGCAGGTTGCTCAGAGCCCCGTCCAGCCTGACCTGGAATGTTTCCAGGGATGGGGCATCCACCACCTCTCTGGGCAACCTGGGCCAGTGTTTCACCACCCTCAGCGTAAAGATACATTACTGCATGTGTTTGTGGTTTTCCAATTTCTATAGATGTATCTTGCCAGTAAGTGTTTCAAGGCTAATTCATTTTTTTCACAATTTTGTGAATGATTTGGGTGCTTTGACACAAGAATTCACCAATTAAGAAACAAGCAAAAAGACTTTTAAATAAAACTTACCACATTTGTTCAAGTCATTGAAAAGCAGGAAATTACTGTTGCTCTCCAAAAAGCAGCTGTGTGTATACAGTGACATTTTATTTAATGATTCAAATTATAGCATAAATATACATTGTATTACTTGTTATTCTCATTTGTATTACAGTACTGCGAAAGAGCCTTCAGCATGGATGTCAGCTGGAACAACTGAGGCTTTATACAGGAGCAGTAAGAAACCCAGACCTCAACGACATAAGAAACATTAACTGTCTTTTAGAATCTGATGCTGAAGGAGTTTTATATGTACTTTTTGAATCTCATCCTACTACACGCTGGTCTGCTTCTCACTTGGTATGACTCTATGTTGTTATTTAATATTAAGGTGAAAAAAAAAATGTTTTAGGAGTCATTAATGTTAAACTTGCAAGAAAAAATGAATACCCCAGCAGCAAAAATAATCATACACGGTTGAAGTAATGGATCCATTGTAAAGTAGATACACAAGTTATTTAAGGATATACCCTCCTTGCCTTCCAGACACTGTCCAGTGACATTTCTGACATGCGTATGATGTCCTCCAAGCTTAGCTATTTGACCCAAAAGGTTGGCACAGTCTCCAGCCACTGGGTTGCAGAGATGCTGGATCTCTGCATGGGCAGTCTTGCTCACGCCTCTCCTAACTGCTGCTGTGGAATTAGTGTGGCTTCTCAGATAACCTGCTCTCAAGCCACTTTAGGGTATTTAGGTGTTGCAAACTCCACCACCGGTGAAACTATGCTGCAGCTCCTAGAGCACCGAGCCTTGGTTTATGTAAATGGATGGCGAGCACCTGAGAATTGTGCAACAATTAATTCCCTTGGAAAAAAATGCAGCTGGACTAGTTGTAGTGTTTCCTGCTTAGGAAGGTATCTGGAGAAGAGTAGGAAAAAAATCCCAATTCAGAAGAAGCAGCAATTCAGCTGGAGGTCTTAGACCCTGCAGAGTGCCTGGTGTGAGCTCCTGAATAGACTGGAAATATAAAAAATAGATGGTTGACATTGTTTGAGTGATGCCTGATGAATAATGAACTGTGAACATGAACTGCGGCATTAAGGTCATTCTGTATTTTAATTATAGAGCGGATTGTAAATTGTCTAATTATCTGCATTCACTCTTTCAGAGAGAGAGTGAGAAGCCTTCTGCCTGTGGAGGCGGCTGACCTTGGCCTCAGCTTCGGGCTGGCGCAGGAGATGGGAGTTGACAGGGCTACTAAAGCCCCCTTGCTCCCCCGGAAATCCATGCTTGATGGATTTCGGAAAGGAACAAGAAACCTAACAAATCATGAGATAAGGGAGATGCAGACATAATCAGCTTCGTGAGCACAGTGTAGGAGTGGCACTAGAGCCCCAGGGCCGCGGCATCCCCAGGAGGTGGATGCCTGGAGCCGGTCCGGCGAATGGGACGGGGTTTGCTGCGGAGAGCTGCAGGGTGCAGTGTTGTGGGATCACTGCTTCTCTTTGTGCACATTCTTGAGGCCTTGGTTGCACTGTAAGTTTGCAACTGTTTCCCGTTTGGGTTTAGATTTCGACTGTTCAGTTGATTTATGTACCTAGAGGGCTCCAAAACGTACCTTGTCCTCTGTGCCTTTGTGAGGTATAAGCCAAATTGTGTGGCTGGCATGGGAACCCTGGCTTAAAAGCAGAGAGGACAGTCTAGAGCATTTGCTCTCTGCGCTAGTGCTGATACTCTCACAAGATAATTCATTTCTTCAAAGCCAGGCAGTGGCTCAGTTTAAAGCCATTTATATGAAAATAGATTCTCCAGGAAAGAGAATATACTGCTATTGCGCTTTTATAATACAGTGATACTTTGTGCTCTTGCAAGAGAGCTCTGATGCTCAGTGCCAGTTGCTATTTGAACTGAGTGTAAGCAAGTTTGATAAGGAAGAAGAAGTAGAAGAAAGGAATGAATACATGCATGATATGTATCTTAACTTCATTACAATTCTGAGAACTTCAGCTATGTTCAGTGCATTAATAATAATTAAATACACTTATCCTGCCCTTAAGAGCAGCTTATTTTGCTGACAGTTGCTTCATACATGACGACATCACAGACAAAACCTGAGTAAAAAAATGCTTTTTTATTTTTTCATTTTGACAAGACCAGAACTGGTTATATTTAATATAAGGCAATATATGGTAAAGCTATTAAACTAGTAACTTTCTTGAAATGAATATTTAAGACGGACACATGCTGGACCACGAGCATAGAAATTTACTGATTGATTTAAGGGCATCTTATTTATTTTTAAGAGCTAAGGTGTTGTATACTTTGGTTGTGTAAGCTTTTGTACTTTTTTTGGCTGCGTGTTCTAAATGCAGAAGAAATCTCTTGCTTATTTTTTAATCTGGAAAGCTCAAAGATGTTACTTGTAGTTAATTTTCCAGCAAAGAGAAACTCAGTCATGTGAAGGAAAATGACACCAATTTTATTCAGTCCATCAGCACTGATAATACACTTGTAGAGAACCATCTGCATTGATGAGATGATAGTATTTATGTACAGCTACACGTAAATCAAGCCATTTTTTCCTGAATCACCACCTGGGGAGATTTGTGCTTTTTTTAGGGGTATTTGTGTTTTTTTTTTTATTGTTGTTCTAGGAGAGGTGAGATAAGGACCAGTCTGTAATATTGCAAAACAAGAAGGGCACAGCAGCTTTGTTTTAAAATGCTTAGCTGGTTGGGGATTCAGTGTACATGTGAAAGCAATCTGAATTATCATGTCTTGAAGATGGGCAAGGAGATGATTAAGTGACTCTATTTCTATGCAGATTGGGGCTACGTAATTAAGTATGTACTTACAGACAGAAGCAGAAGTGAAATTGCTTCCTCAGTTCAGAGAAAAATAATAGGAAAGAATATAAAATTGTATGAATAGAGAAATAAATGGGAGCAATAAATGGCCAGTCAATAGGGTGTTTTGGAATTAGAGAAGGTCAAGCTAACTCGATCTTTTATTCTATTTTTAGTTTGTCTGAGACTGCAGGTTAGGCTGGAAAAGATAATGTAATAAACCTAAACTTAAATAAAACATTTGAAGTGAGTCTTATTTGAAATGTTGATTAAGAAATATAAATCATTATCTGGCACATATTAAATAAGTTGAGCTGGCTTCAAAGGGTAGCTTAAACAGATAATAACTGAGAAGTAAGTTTCTAGTAGAGAGACTTCTAGGTTGGTTCTAGATCCACTGCTGTTTCATGTTTCTGTCAATGACCTAGAAGGAAACAAGAAATCATTACTGATTGTATATTGATACACACGGAGAGATAAATAGATAGGTACGGAGATATTCTATGTCAAAGCGTGTATCATGGTCTCACACGGGTATGATAGAGAGAATGGGGGAGTAAGGCGCAGTGAAGAGGCCACGTCATTGACTTAGAGTGTGTCCAGTTTGGGTTCCCCAGCCCGGGACAGACGCCGACGTGTTGGAGCGAGTCCAGCGGAGGCCACCGAGCTGGATGGGGGCCGGAGCGCGGGACGCACACGGAGGTGCTGGGCGGGCTGGGTCGGGCAGCGAAGGCCGAGGACAGATCTTACCGCTGCCTGCGGAGAGCAGCTGAGCAGCTTGAACTAACCAGACCTGCCTGGAGCAGGAGGTTGGACCAGAGGCCTCCAGTGGCCCGTTCCAACCTCAGTTATTCGGTGATTTCTGTTTGGCCCTAATGCGAACCCTCTGACTGTGCGGTTTCAGTCCTAGTATTCACTGTCCTTACTCACAAGAGTTCAGAAGAACTAAGAGCATCACTAAAATGCGGGCAAATGGCTTTATAGAGAAAGTGTACATTCTCTTTAATTGGAGAATATGATGTATTATCAAACTAAAAGTTGTGCAATGACCTCATCTATAATAAACTATGTGGTGTATAAAACATTATGTAGCAGACAAGGGTATAGTGAGATCCAGGACTAGAAGCTGAAACTAGGCAAACTTGACTGTATGTAAGGTGCACTTTTTACAAATGGATGTGATTAATCATTATTCTTATGGTCTATGGGTGCAACGCCACATTACTTGTGATTTTTATCTAACTGCTTTCTGGTTTTAAAGCAGTAGATCTGCTTGTGTTCCCAGACCTCTTGGTAAGCGAGTATCGTTATATCAAATTAAATATAATGTGAAGCTTTGCTCTAAGTTGTACTGGAAGTTAAGCTAAAGGAGCACAGTGGTCTCCATTGCACATCTGTAAACCTCCCTTCTTCACTGTCTTGCAAAAGGCTTTTGCAGTCACGTTCTTGCTGCACTCAGGCAGTCTTTGGAGTTGCCCAACGAGTTTTTAATGGATCAGCTGGAGAGGGACAGTTTTGTAGAAACCAGTAATCCAGATGGAAAGATCAGGGAACAACTCTACAATAAATTATGAATAAATGAACATTTGCCCAAATTACCTAAAATGCAGCTAATGAAACTAAGATGCCTTCTGTCTGGGAATGGGTCTGAATGTGTTCTCTTTTAAAAAGGCTATGTTTGGTTTTTGAAATATGTAAACACTGCCTGCTTTTCTGGGAAGCCGGGCCATTAGGACCATCTTGTGTATGTCCTGTGTCCCTTACTGTCCTCCTGTGTGTTGCTGCGCGCATTGACTGTGGTGCCCAGCGGGACCATCCTGCCCCCTTGCCCCGCTATTCCTGTTCTTTATCTACCTTACTCCTCATTCTCATTCGATTTATATATATTAACGGTTTATTTTTTAAATAGAAGTCCGGTAACACAGGACTTAGGTGGGGAGAAAATTTTCTTTTATCCCAGTTTCCCCTCCTTAGTAAAAGTTCTGAGTAAACAACATTTTGTGATCAGTTATTAGCTGGGCATCCCTCTCCGATACAGAGTAGACACACGTCTGGCTGGCTGCGCGCTTGTCTGAAAGCTTCTTCTTTGAATACACGTGATTAACTCATCCGCTCTCATACGGTTGCTTTTCTTCTGGATCATTTGATACATTACGTAAACTGCTTACTAAGATATCATGAAGGCTGAGGCTTGCATTGTTTCATGGAGAACACTGACAGTCCCGCTGAATTTATAGCCCTGGTTGCCCGACGAATGCTGAGGCTTGGTTCAATTGTAATTCAATGTACTGCCTACATCCCTCTGGTTAGAGTGTACGGCAGGGAAACTGTTTATGTTGTGGAATTGCTTTCTGACACTGATGCATGAGGAAATGATTCCACAAAACCTGACAAATACGGTACATGCTGTAAGAAATTCAGTGAACTAACCGGGATAAGGGTAACTTTCCAGACGGGTCAAAAGTATGGAAGTCTTTCCAAGGATTTGTGTCATCCAAAGGCAATTGTGTGGTGCTCTGCAAAGATTCCTGCAGGACAGTCACACTGGAAATTCCTGCAGATTAGCCTATCATCAAGTCATCAGGATACTGCTATTTGAATAAACACAGCTGTTGTTTTCCAAGAAATATGGCAAAGAGCAGCAAGGAAAAAAGGGACAATTAGTGTTGCTAAGTGCCAAGAAACTCAAGCTGGCATAGTTCTATTTATGAGAGTTTGGCTTTCTGGAAAGCCCTTTTGCAACACTGTGATTTAACAGAAAAGAAAAAAATAACCTACCTATCCTATATCAGAGTCTCATTCACGTTTTTATAAATTGAATACAATATAGGAATAATTTCCTGTTTTGTTTTGGTTTTGCTTCTACTTTCTAAAAGATTTCAGTTTCTCACAGCTCCTGTTTCTCTTCCTGATCTACATTTTAACCAAAAGGGGAACATTAATGCCAAAATACTTGATTCCAGTTTGCTTCTCTCACTGTCTTCTTTTATGTCTTCTGCCTTGTTCTGAGTTGAGCTCAGACTTGGGAGAGAACTTATAATTTGATTATTATATTGTCATCGACATGCATCATAGCAGTTTAATCCGTTTTGTCCTCAATTCCCCAGAATATGGAGGCTGCATTGTGTTTTCTGTTGTCTCACAGTAACCAGCAGCTGTACAGATGTCCATCACGCTCTGGACTGAGCATGCATTAGCGTACCAGAGACTGCAGAGAAATGAATAGTTTAAAGCCACCTAGTCCGAATTTCCCATCCTCTGATCTTGTGCCAAGGAGAGTCCAGCCAGAAAAAAAATCTCAGAAACCAGAAGCAAGTATGTATATAAAATCTGTTTGGGAATCTTATGAGTTAGGCCTGAGCATACAGACACGATGGGAAAGAAATGCATTAGACTTTGTGCTTCCGATAGATTTATTTTTATAATAACTTCTCCTAACTTCTTAGTCCGTAGTAAAGAGAAACTTGATTATTTTGGAAATAAAAATGTCCCTGCAGCATTCTTTGTTCTTGATGATGTAAAGATCCAGAGAAAAATTAAATAGGACTAGGATAGTTCTTCAAAAAAATCCCCAGATTACTCTTCCATAGCATCTCACTCCAAAAAATCTGCAAGCTCTATAAAAAATGTAGTTAAAGGCTTCTTTTTTTGAGTTTTGGCTTCTACAACATATTTTTTCCCCAAAATAATACTGCATACTGTTTGTTAGTGCAGCCAGGAGACCAATAAAGGGCTTGTCTTGAACGTGGAAAGTTACGGTTTAAATGATCTTTCTTTCCTGACTGCCTTGAGGAACCACTCTGCTACCGGCTCATGTAGGCTTGCTGAAGTCCTGAGTTTTGACGTCGAAGGGCCTCGGTTTCACCTTGATAGTTCAAAACATGTCCAAGTGTCAAATTTTGTACAACAGGAAAGCCGACCCTTATGCAGCACTCCAGCCTTCCTCTTTTAAGCATGATGCAGTTCTTCCTACCAAATTCCTTATGCAGCCTTTAGGCCAGGGAAGCTCTCCCCTAATATTTTGGAAATGTCGTGATAGCTGGTACCAGAGTCTGGACAGCTGCGTCTGGACTGCATACGATCTTTCATAGGCTCTCCTCCGAATAGGAGAGGCTCAGTTCAGAGACCTGAGGTAGTGGGGGAAGAGGTTAATTTGGAAAACAGAGGAAATAGAAGAGTCTTGACATCATTAAAGGAAGAAAGTGGAGAGAATAATCGCGTAATATACTTATGGACAGTGTGGTGGTCTCACGACAAGGTGTCAACATAGACTACCAGGCAAAATATGGGCAACTGAGACAAGTTAATTTCCTCTGCGTCACTGTGAGGCGCCTCATCTCATACACTTCAGCACTTTATTTATACTCCCATTTTGGCAACGTGCATAGAGCAATTTCCTTAGTAGTTAGAGCATTTTATATCCAAACTGGAAATCATCCTGATATCTCGATTCATGATGGGAAAAACAATGCAAAAATGTATTAGACCTAGAAAAGAGACCTAAGAAGTTACTTGCGATAACGGGTGTCAGAATTGTCACAGTGCTGGAAGAAGCGTAACAGGCTTCTAAAAAGCACTTCGCCAAGGCCTAGGCTGGCTATCCAAAACCATGGTAACATTGCCTTGGGAGGCAGAGTTATACCACCTGAGGGACTTCTGGAAGATACCACCTGAACTATAGACAGAATTCAGAAGCTTTTAACAATATTTAAACACTGAAGTCTGAAAAGCATTGCCTGTTTGCGGGCATAAGGCGGTCTAGCTGTTAGTGGCTTTGCCACAGACCGCAGTTCAATGTTCAACTTGCTAAGTAATTAATAAAAGTCTTCTTCTGGGGCATAGCTATGTCCTAGTCCTGCATGTACTGAAAAGAAGAGGAATTGAATTATTTTCCTTGGACATTACTCAATTGACCTTCCACTGAATAGTCTATCTCGTGCTTCTGCTTTTAAGCTTATTAATACAAATTTCCAACTTCTTCATTCCTGTTAATGTCAGAAAGTGCAGAATAAAAAATTATATGTGTATTTGAGTCCAGACAACCTGGCAAACTTTATTCAAAGTAAGAATAGGAAATCTGATAAAATGAATGATTCATCCTCCGCTGTAGCTACAAGTACCGTCTTTGCTAGGTATTCATTTGTATCGCTTCAGGTGTAACGTCATGCGCTCTGGCACTGTAAACCTCTGGAGAGAAGTCCTGTCTGTGAAGTTAAATGGAAATTCCTGTGAAATCTTTTCATATTTCTTTTCTGTCGCTGTACATTGTGGAACCACACGTTGATGTTGGCCCACACTTTTGTATCTTAATAACAGCAGGAACCAGAGTTTGTAAATATCGTTGCATGACCGAAAAAATGGAGAACATGGAACGTAATAAATTAATTCTTTGGAATAAAGCAAAACTATTATGTATGAAATTCCAGAGTTAGTAAATGTAAGCAAAAGCTACCTCTGATTTGATTTTTGTGTGGAATTACCAAGTGAGAATGGCTAAAAAAGGTAATTTTATTTGGCACGTGTATTTTTTAATGGAACGTGATGTAATATTCTTGCTGAACACCACCGTGGGATCACCTATTTGGATGCAGCTGCTTATATTTTGGGTTTGCAACACATAACTTACATGTTCAGAGAATACAGGGCTGCTCAGGCATGGCAGTGGAAATACCGTAGCCTTTTTTGCCAGCTACATCCAGCCTACTCCTGCACTGTCCCCTCTGTCAGTGCTCATGGTGGTTGATGCTTTTCCACTGCTGCAAGGATTTATTATGGCACGGTGCAGTGGTCAGCTCTGGAGCGCTTGGCATACGATGTTCAGCAGCATGGTTAGCCAACGTGTGTCTGGAGGCCCCTGTTACGACTTTTTCTGACCATCAATTGTAGGAATTGGGTGTGCATGGTATTTCTTCCAGCTTTTAATTTTCCTACTGGCTGATACTTGACTGCGCACAGGAGCATGTCTCCATCTGAACTTGTATGGCAGGGATCTGTGCTTCATGCTTACTATGCACTTTGGGCCATCTAATCTTAAATGGAGCCTGTAAGTCCTAATACAAACAATAAAATAAAGAGTAATAACATTAAGATAAAAGAGGTAAGAATAACAAAATACATTTTGAAAATATTTTTGAAAATAAGATAAGCGGTATACGCTGAGGTAGAGGGAGCCAATTTTGTGAGTCTAGGCTCCAACAGTAATGATGTGATTTAGATTAATTGCAGTGTTTTATTGCTTTGAATTGAAAACAGCATTTTTATAGGCTAGACAGCAGGTGCAGAATATCTCAAAAGCAAAGATCCAGTTTTCCTGAATGCTTACTAAGTAATAAAAATGGGAAAGGAAAACAAGACAGAAAATTCACTACACAAAGTGAATTTTTTTTCTAAATCGAATGTCTTATCCTCCCCCTCATCTTACTTGAAGCATTCACAGGTCTCTAGGGAGCATATTTTTATCATGATTCGCTGCGCACCCTAAAGATTCAGATCCAGGTCTGATCGTTGTATAATGTGCCATTTCGAAGCATTCAGTTGTGCGGATGAGATTGATTAGGGGCTGTAGAGTACCTAATTGTAGAGGCAAGTGCTGAGCACCATGACGCAGCATTAACACAGAGCAATTGCTCCAGAGGACCAAAACGTACAATGAGTCCTGTTTATCATTAGCCTGTGCAGCAGTATTGCTAAGTATGTTGTTCTATCTTCAAAATAAAAAGAGAGTTTATGAATGAGGCACTTGGATGTGAGGCAGATGCCCTCCTGAAAGTACATCATGATTAGTTTGCAACAAGAGTGCTCAGCTTCCTACTGAAAGTTGCTGTTTGTTAATTCTGTAAGTGTGCGGTGATAGGAGTCTATCGTGGATATGCTTTATGCCGCTCGGCACTGAAAGTGCTTTCTTCCTAATTTAGCCAAGAATTGTTCACCCTGATGTTATTAAATGCTGAAAGGTACACATTTACAGTTTCTTTCTCTGCATAATCGTAAGTATGTGGTGCTGTGCGGCCTGAAACAGCATTTTGGTTTGTCAAAGGCAAAGAGAACATACGCTGATGGAGTGCTGGGTGGTGAATTGCAGGTTCCCCATATGCTTGGCTTAGGAAGAATATGGCTTTATCAGTATATCAGTGCATCTAAGATCCCTTCAGGAAATATATTTAGAAATATATACCATAGGCTGTTCTGCAGTAAGCAGAGGGCTCCCAGGGATCTTCTGGAATAGGTTGGAGGAAGGCAGGGACAGCTCTGGGCTGTGCTAGTGGTGGGGAGCAGCAGCACACCTGACGGAGGTCAGGCTTTCTAGGATCGTTCTTCGTCTATGAAATTCAGCACTGCCAGATGTTACCCAAGGTTACTGGTTTTCTTGCTCCCTCAAGAAGTTTTCATTTTGTTTCAATAAACGAAACAGCAAATGCTTCTTGTTTTACAGGAATTTGCATTTGGAAATGCAAATTCATCATTAGTAACAAAGGGAAGAAGCATCTGGGCTTTATTTTGGCAGCAGAAACTAGAGAGACCAAAAGAGAGGGGAAACAAGCCTAAATATAAGCAAACATTTCATATTTTAAATAACAATGTGATTTCAAGAGCTGACTAACCAATTAGTTTCCTTTATTTTCCTTGCCATTAATTACCAGGTTGCCTTTATATATTTGATAATGATAAGGAGAGAAATCACTTATCTTGGAGGCAGGAATCAGTCTGAAAGACCCGTGCAGGAATATTAAGAATGGCTGGCTCAGCTAAGATGTCTAGACCTTTTTGCGTCTGTTAGTTGAACTGACAGCTGCCTGTACTGTGCTTTAGCTGCCGTGGCTGCGGCAATGGCCACCAGCTGCCAAAGCCCTCCTCTTTCTCTGGAGGTTTCTACCTGTTCCTGGGAACACGTGGAGGAGGCACAATGGCCCTGTATATACATTGCATTTAAATGCATGTCGAAAAATTAACATCAGCGTGCAATTTGCACAAGATAAAAGGTGGTCAGATGTTGGCCAAGGATTCCGGTCAGTTTGATTCAACTTCTGCTGTTGCCGTAGATTTTCTGTCTGACTTCATGCAGACCATTTTAGGTTTTCAAACTCAGGTGTCCAATGAAAGCTTTGGGTGCTTCCCGTGCCTGAAAATCCCATCGATCGGGTTTTTAATTTCTCTTCCTTATACAGAAGCAGATACATCTCTGCCATTCACTGATACCATCCATCTGCACCAACATATGGAGCGTGTGGAGTCCGGTAAGCTGCACCAGTGCAAGCCCGACTCCAGGTGCACAACCCTCAACATAAGTAAGTAGATCCTGACAGTGGGGTAAAAACGTTTTCCATTTTTATTTCTTTCTTTTTAATGAGGTTTGCAAGACGGCAGTTATTTCCCAATAGTTCTTTGTGAAAAGACAGCTGGGAAAGGGCAAGCAACCTCTCTTCTTTTAGTGTTTATTGCATAAGATAATCACAGGAAGCAAAGAGATATCTGAAGAGGAGAGATTTACCCCACACAACACTGCCAACGAAGCACAGTCTGGTAAGGGCACACAGGGCTTGCTTGTTCCTTCCGTGCTATAGATAGGTTCTCCTGTCTATAATAGGAGAACTAGGTAATTTAATATAGTTTTAGGTATAAAGTATGAAGGTTTGTTTAGTGTAGATGGTTACTGGAATGGCTGGAAAGCTAGGTTTCATTTAGTTGTGACACTGAAATATTTGTTATACGAATGATTGAAGTCTCTGTCATCATTCGTTTTCCTCATAACCCTGTCCTTATGCTAGTCCCATTTACATTTTTAATGTGCTTATTCGTGTAGCAGCAGAGTGAGAGCGGGTCTCATTCAAGGCAGGTTTTTTTTTCTTTCTACCGTTTGTAATCTTCTGGTGTTACAGATCAGGTTGTAGTTGTTGGCAGTGATGCATGCAGAGAGGCAGAAGACCCAGATTTTTGTTTAGCATTTTTCAAAGAAGAAAAATAAGTTTGGCATTTTAATTTTCTTAAAACATTCTATAATTTGTTACATCTTGCTAATTCATAATGTAAAGCTAGGGAGAGATTGATACCATATAAATAATTTCTGAAGGCTCATGGGCGAGGAGTGCTTGTGGAGTATTAGAGACTGTAATGTTTAGGTTATGATAGAGCAATCAGGAGTGTTCAGGAAGGTCCATTACATGCCATGAATTTAGAACGAGAAAAATTATGTATTTGATGGAGAGGACTTTTTGCTGGTGTAAATTGCCGTACTTCCATTGACTACAGCATTTTGTACTGGCTGGAAACCCGTTGCAGTATGTTGAACTCAGTTTTGTAGCCATGGTACTAATAGTACGTAGTACAAATGCCATAATACTTCAAGTTAGGTAAAGGAAGCGATCCCTGCTATGAGGTTATCTAACTTCTGTTTTTATTTAAGCTATGTTATAACGAGATTGATAAAAGGCAGTTGGAGGATTGGAGAGGAGGCAAGTGGAATAAGGAGAAAAGTGTTGTAGAGGTCAGGTAAACCCCATTCTGATTTATTCATCTGCCCACAAATGAGAATATTTAATCTGAGGGTAGATGACAGGACGTCCAAGTCCCTTGAAAGCAGTATGAGATGAGTTATGGACAGGAGCAAGGAAAAGCAGCGGGACTCTAGTTTTGCTTCTTTATTTCTTCCCCCACCTTCACCTTATAAGTGAATATATTTTTTACAAATACATATTGCAAAATAAATCTCCCAAGCGAAGAGATCATTGTATGTTTTTAATGCCTTAGTAATGCCTTTTGCTTCCCTGTGCTGCCTTTCCCATGGATCAGAGAGTGCTTATAAAGTAATCATCACAAAGATCTGCGTGAGGCGGGGAAGAATCATCTCCACTTGACAGATGGGGACTCTGAGGCACCGATGGGGTTTCATGACTTGAGCAGAGAGGCAAAAGCCACGCGCGGCGACATTGCCGAACCTAGAACATCTCGTCTCTCCCAGACCCTTCCCAGGCCTGAACCGACACCGCAGTTACACGTGTGAGGGCAAAGCTAAGTCAGGAAAACGATGAAATAATGCCTGTGGCTGTTGCTGATCCTCGGTGCTTCTGTGGGATTTCCGCTAGCAAGCGTGCAACTTCAGCGGGGCTGTGTCGTGGGGAGGAGGGCGGCAGGGGATAAGGAGCTGACAAGACATCTTCAGCGTTAGACACGTTTTTACCTTTTTTGTGCTAGAATTTTGCTCCTCTTGTGAAAGAACGTCAGATGCTGAAATGTGTTTTGTTCTCGTACAGAGTAAAGGAGTCTCTGTCATGCTGCCTGGTAGCTATCAAGTCTCCAGGAGGAGAAGACGGTTGGAAATGAGGCAGGTTTCCTTCAGAAACCCTCCTGGGTTCTGGTCGTACTCGGCAAAAAATGAACCTTGCCTGTGAAATGTTCTGATTTCGTGGAAGTAGCAAATTTCCCAAATTTCAGCTTTTTGTCTATCGAATGTGGAGAGCGATACCTTCCTTTTACTGTGAGAAAAAATGCACAGGAGGCTCTGAGAATCTCAGAAACTGAAGTAATAGAGAAAGAGGGGGCAGCGCCCCAGAGAGTTTAAGTAGGCTATATCTCATGGCAACTGTTTAAAGGTAGATAAGCCACTTCGATCATTCATTAGCAAACAAAATTTCCAGCGGGCTTAAGAACCGTAACTGGTGGCTAAAGGCAAACATCTACTGAGCGCACGGTCTCCAAGAAACCCAGGCAATCACGTTGTCATCTGTGATTCTTGCCCTTTAACATATTTCCTTGTGGAGGTCAGGCCAGGTTTCCTCGTCAAAATTCTTACTGATGGGGGGACTGATCGGTACATGGATTCGTGGGAGGGAATGGTGTCTTGGGCGATTCATTCTCCAGTGAGTGTTCGCTGTGTGATGGACAGAGGTCTTCTCCGTGAGTGATAAACATTTCATCTGCTTCACTTCCTAGGAGGTATGTTTGTATATGTGTTCAGGAATTAGGTGATTTATTTTTTTAATGAGTTGTGTGTAAGAAACACATGCATTACGTTGAGTAATAGCGGTTCTGTATCATTTTACAAAACAAATGAGAAATAGTGTGCTTTAGAACTAGATTTAGCATGTCAGAATTGAGAGCTCATTTTATATTTGAGTTTGGAGATATTATTAAACTTCGCATTGCTGTGAATTATGTATCAGTCAGCACATTATCAAAATAGCAGCATCTTGAAATACTTATTAAACAAACATGAAAGTAGCTTCTTAGATTACGTATGAAGCATCTTTACCCAGCAAAGAAAAATACAAGCTTTCTATTTTTTGTGTAATAAAGGGCAAACAGATGCAATAAATAACTGCTTTTGGGAAACATGGTATAATATTCATGAAAGTCAGCATTCTTGGGAAAAAATTAAAAAAAAAGAGAAAAAAAGAGAAAGTCTAAAAACACAATAGCATAAACCTCCATCAAGACCATTTGTGATACAATAAAGTAATTCAGTTTTTGTCAAGCACAGGTAGGTTTTTTTTGTGGCTGAGGGTTTTCAGGAAGCCAAGATTCACCAAGTGCTTTGGGAAATGCTCCGAGTTCATTAAACGAGATGGTGATGAAATCAAAGAAAAAATGATTTTTTATAAAACACATTTTAAATTATTTTCATTCAGTATTTGAAACATTTTTCTTGATCTTTTTTGGTACATTTTTGTTGCAAGGACCTTCTTTGATACTCTGTGACGATAATGGGATAATCTAATACTAAACAAAATAGTAACAGCATGAAGTCATACCTCAGTGAGCATTCAGCTGAGTCCTAATGCTGTCATAATTTCTTAATGTTCATTTTATTACAGTAACCTACAAGTTACCCAGAAGGAGGTCCCTGTTTGCTGGGGACTGTGCAAACACGGAGTAATAAATGTTCCCTGTCATGCAAAAATGTATGGCTTATGGGGATGAGGCAGCGGAGAGGTGGAGTGAAGAATGAGGTAGCGACAGTGAGATGGTTTTTGTGTCCTTGGGGGACAAAAGGTCCTCACTCATTAATGAAGGTATCGGTTAAGTAGAAGGAAAAGAGCAGTAGATGAAGGGCAGACAGGAGGGAAAGAAGGAGAAAAAGGACCCTTTTCTTCTGGTGCTGCCACAGGACACAACATCATCTGGGGTCCTTGCACTGTTCACTAATGCCACGTAAGAGAAGGAAAGAGAGGGTATCCTCCTCTCTTGAGGAGGACATGGGTGGTCTTCTCCGTGACGCTCCAGGAGATGCCCATTTCAGTCCCTTTCTTCAATCTGACCCTTCTCGAAACTGATGAAATTTACTTATAATTGCTATTATTAAAAGCAACAATTTATACTGGTTGCAATGCAGCTTGCTGCTCTAAGCATGGTTTTACTACAGAGTATTACTCAGTCACTGATAGTTTGCATTCTCTCTTTTGGAAATTAAGTGACTGCGATCGGACATCCAGTTCTCGGGATGTACTGCTGAATACAAATCTCTAGGTCTCTTTTCCAAAGCAATGGTCTGAAGGACTTGCCCAGCGCTAACACGCCTGCAGACATCTTTAGCCCTTGGAGGCAGCTGGGGTAGCGGCGCCAGCCCCGCTGCACTGGGTGCGGGCTCAAACTACTCTGTAATCTGTAAAAATCTTCTGGCAGAGTGTAGGCATCCCTGAGTTCCCTGGCAGTGTTACGGAGCCTGTCCAAGGGAGGGTAGCTTTGTCACTGTAATTATATCTAAGCTTAGCCTTTGCAAAACAAAGTGATGTCAGGACCAGTCCGTCATGCTTTTCCAGTAAAAGTAAATACAAGAGACCTCCCTTCCTGCATCTTTACATGGTGGAATATGCTTGGAAAAAAACTTGTTTTTAATGATTATTATGGATACTCGTTCTAAGTAATGCTACAAAGTGCACCTGTTTCTGATATCACTCCTGCTAATGAAACATACACCCGTCAGTAGATGTCAACAGACTTGTTTCAGTGGTAAAGCCACTGTAAACCACTGGAGACTGTAAATAATCTTATAATCTGATTTTATCTCACCTCCATATTTATATTATAGCCCTCGTTTTGTATTTGTAGGAAGCAGTGCTAACAACAACTTTGGTCAGCGTGACAGTATATGCTAACAACAAATGTGTAAAAAAATTCCTTCAGCTAATTGCTGACCTGTGACTTATCCAGTGTAAGAAGCCTTGCAGGCACTAGACGAAATGTAGACAAAGCCGTGCTGTCATTTGGTGTAAACTGATCTGACGGTACTAAAGCATTTGGAGCTGTGCTGATTTATCGTAGCAGCTGAGGATCTGGAAATTGTGATTCCTAATGTTTTTAATAATTTATAACGTTACTCTGACCGGCAGGAACAAACTAGTATATACGAGTTTCTTAGTAAGACGCTTTCATCTGTGGGGAAGCATAAGGGAGGCTCCTGGAAGGTGAGGAGCCCCAGTGCCCCGGGATCCTGGGGGGCCCTGCCAGCTCCGCACCCCTGGGATCGGAGCAGCTGGACAGACCTGTGGAGGCAGCTACTCACACTCCAGTTGGGCTAACCCAGATACCAACACTGCAGTGAATACGTGCCAGTAGATGTGTAATAAAAAAATCACTGAATTTGCATGAAATCTTTCAATACTCTTGGGTTAGTCCTGGCTTGCTCATCTCCGCTGCTATTTTGCCTCCATAAGAGGCACAAATGTTCCATCCGCTGCATTTGAAAGTGACTGATAGATCCATTGACTTTGATCCAAAAGCAATTGCAAACCTCTATAAACACTCATTTCATGGCAGCCATCATCGCTATCACTTCTCAGCACTACATCCTTACCTACTCTAAAGCCTTCTGGTTATCTAAAGCAGCATTTAGAATCGCATCTAAATGATTGTAATCAATGGTATTTATGGACCAGTCTGTACTAGTAAGACATCCCAGCAATTTTCAAACATGTTGCAATATGAAAAGGTTGCATATCAAACCTTAAATTGTTTCATTGGGCTTCTAAATACTCGTTTCGCCCCTGCTATAATAATAGAAATGCCGGACAGAGGGCAAATAGATCCAGAAATTTAGCGTGACTTTTCCGTAAGCCGGTAGGAATATCGACATGCTTAATCAGTGTCTTTTATTGTTTGCTGACCTTGTGACCTCATTAATATTACCAATTAGAAATTGGTGATTTCCTTTCTAATATTACCAATATTAACAATAAATTATTGCTAAATTAAGAATATTGATTAGAATCTCTTCCATTGGCCAGTAATGTTAATTGATATTTTGTGGCTCACATTCTTTCCCATTTTGCTTGTGATCAGCAAAATACATTGTCCAGAATATTAGTTATTCTCGCATAGGTATTCTGTACATACAGGTCTCAGTCCATGATCTAATGATAATCGTGCTTTCAAAACATTAAGAAAATGTTCACACATTTAACTTTTGTCAACTTTTTTTTGTTAACTTTTTTGTTTCCTTTTCAAAAGCAGGTGAAGTGTAGTTTGAAATAGGCCTGCTGAAGTTCGTCTCTGATTTAGGAATCTAAGAAATATTTGCAAAAATAATAAATCCCAAGTTAAGCCTGTTGTTCCCTAGATCAACTTTCAGGGAAAGTAATAAGTGCAAACACAGCTTGCCATTTCATGAGAGGGATTTTTTTTTCCTGGGTCTCAACTCTTCCCTGAAGCGATAGAAATGGGGAAAAGGATCCTGAGGCTTCTTGACATTTGTAAATTCACTCATTCATCTCTCTATCTAAGGTTTCTCAGCTGGATGACAAATGTATGTCATCCATGGAGTTATGTTTTTTAGACGTCTCCATTTATTGGATGCTCCAGGGTGTTTGGATTCAATTGGAACTTACAGCTTGTCTATGTTTTATTTGCATAATAAGGTTATGAATGACAGAGCAGCTACAGCCAGACGTGTTGGCTCCAAAGACTGCAATTTAAGCTGGGAGTATTTTGCAAGAGCGAAAAAAGAATGAGAGTGAGAGAGTCTGATCATGTGTAAAAAAGTTACAGAAGGGAAACACCATTCTGTAATGTTCGTGGCTGTCTGACATAAGTTTTCTGGACTGATGTGGTTATATGCAGCCTGAATCCAGGTCCGCCTGCATTCGGATGCTCACTGGCGAGCTGTAGTAGTAAAGAAGTTCAGAGGGACAAAGATTTTTCCGGATTTGATAAGACTTTGAATGACTGCTGCCATCTTTGTAGCAGCGGATAAGGCTACTGAATGGTCCTACTCAGGAAACTTTGCTTGTCAACCTGCATCGCACATTAGCTTGAATATGAAGCGACTCTTCCCTTTAGAAACCAGAAACAGGTAAGAGGAGGCCCACAGCCTCCCATCCCAGACCCAATATATAGTTTCACAGCCTGTCTGTATAGTCCCATAGCACAACCCCAGCCCATCTTGTCTGCCCTACTGCCTGCCTCATTTCTCTAAGAACAGCAGTTAAGCCCTCTTCCCTAAAAAACCAGCACTTGCACATACACACCCATATATATATACAGCATATACTTCAGATAGAAGAGAGATGAGTCTAAGTGTTTTTAACTTACATGTAGGGCCTGAATTGCATGCACGTTAGACCTACGTGGAGAATAGTTTTCTACGTATTCCAAAATACTTCATTTTTCTCCGTACGTCACAGTCTGTGTCAATTCGGTCGTGAACCTGAGGAACTCTGGACATTTGCACATGATGTTCCCAAGGACCTGTATTGAACGGGTCATTAAAGTGGTGTTTCGTGTCCTTCAAAACTAACAGTTTCCAAGACTGTCCGTTTGAGAAACCGCTTCTGGTCTGTGTGAACTCAATTACAGAGACAGAAAAATCTGCTTAAGCTTCAGCATTAGCCATTGTTTCAGCCAGTGCAGTTCACTGTCCTTTCTGGGCTGTGTTGGCTGGCTGGCATCATCTCTAAGTGTGCATCAGCTGGTACTTGAGATCGCTGTTTTTGTAGTGCAGGAATGAGACTTTTTTTTTTAATATATGTTTTTGAATGCATATCTACAAATATGAAATTGGCCAACATTATATGCAGACACACAGAGGGCTGATTTTTGAAGCTAGCTCTTTTATACTCCAAGAGTTAATTCTGATGTACAGAGCCAATCAGAGCTTCTTGGCGATGATTTACAGGTTTATTGAGCCATGCACTTTTATTTCTAAAATGAGTACTTTTCAATCTACGTCAGGTAAGTTGTCCACTTGTGCCATTCTGATAATGGACATCTTTGTATAAAAACAAGCCATCAATAGAAGAAAAGATTTTTCTTAATATTCTCTGATCGTAGAGGTTATTGATTATACACGATGGTCACGTCAGGCAGTGCATTTTTAGATGATTACTTCATGCCTCAGGTGATGTGATATACCATAAAGATGATGGATGGTGCTTTGCACTTCTAGTACCTTCCAAGTGAAGCCTGACTAATCCCTGTGATTTTCTTCCTTACTGCAATACCAAAACTGTTGGCCTTCTCCTGAAACAATAGAAATTGTCCAACTGATCTAAGCTGTTGTGTTAAGTGCTGTCTTGCGTGATTCCTAATAACTACATTTATTTTCCATTGATTAAATTCTTTCTTGTGTAGCTTCTTCAGGCAGAGCAGTATGTTAGAAGACATTATGAAGTTAGTAAACACTATAAAGTGTGAAAGCATTTGCTGCAGGAGCTGTAGTCTAAACATTGCAGGAGAAAGCAGGATTCCAGATCTAGTCTTGGCTTTGCCTCTGAATATGATTGTAACCTTGGGCAAAGCTCTTAAGTTTGCCTCTCCTTAGTTGATTTAATTTGTGCAGCAGGATAATGAGACTTAGCTAGTCTCATCCTTTTTTTTTTTTTTTTTTTTTTTTTTTTTTTGGGGTTTGGGGTGGAGAGAGGGTGGAGGGGATCAGGAGAAGCTGGCTGGGCGGCCGGCTGGAGGATGGAGCCGGGAGCGTGCGCCGCAGCTGGCACCGCGCTGGAGGGGAGCAGGGCAGGAGAAGGGCTCCACACCTCGCAGCCAGAGCCGACTCTGGAAAAGTGCATTAGGCAGGCTTAGCCTTCATTAAGTTGTGCTGCTTGACCCTGCGTTTAAGAGCAGCGTGAAGAAGAAAATGTGAAACACCAGCAACCAGTAGAGCGTGATCCAGGGAGAGATGTGCTGCCATAGACTGAGGCACAGCTATTTGGAAACTTTGGGGAAACTACCATAATAAATTACGAGGGGTATGCTGAGCTCCTACCCAGGACTTTCACCCCCTCTCCCTAGCATCAGTTTTTACTTCTTATATGTCAATGTTAAAGTATTTGCTCCAAGAAATCCGGTTAACTATGAGTTTAGGACGGGTCTGCCTCCCATCCGTCCCTTTTTTTCTCAGTTTCACCATTATGCTATCCCCACTGGGATGGTAGGTTCACAGATATTAAAGAAATTAAAGGCTTACTTCATTTTCCAATCCATCTTTTGGCAAAAGCAGCAGTGTTCCCCATTCTGCATGTACGAGCGCTCTTGCCCAGTCACGTTTTAAAGAATGGGGATTAACTGCTTACTTGGGAGATTGTTTGAAGCTGAAACATTTCACGGTCAGGAAGTTGTTCTTCAGATTCAACCTGAATTATCTTTCTTAATTTAATCACATCACTCCTAGCTATGCCCAGTGTGTTGCACTAAATCTTTCCTTTCCATTCTTTCTGTTTACATCCTTCATGTGTGTGTTGACAGATATATTGCCCATAGGTATTGCTTGGCTTGACTATATGTATTTAATTGAAATGCTTCTAATTATTCCTCCCATATCCACCCTGCTATGTTTTTCTTTTACTTTTCTTTTTCTGTGCCTGTTTGCCAGTAGCTTGCTGGGTAAAATTATTTCCAAAAGTGTGTTCGATGCCCAAGTTTTGGGAAAACCAGAGCAAGGGAAGGAGGCCATGTTTGTTATCAACATGAACTGATAATAGTAATTTTCTAAATTCTTGCAGAGCTTGGTGTATATCTGAGTTAATTATCCTCACTTCTGTTTTCATAATCTTCTGGCTTGTCTGTGGGTTGTCATTTGGAGTGTTTATGGGCTAAAACTAAAGGCTTTCACTGAAAGATTTCAAAGTGGTTTGAAATCTCTCTTAATACAATTTGAATCACTGCCATTGTACAGCATTAGCCACAGCACCAGCTTCTACATGTTAAGCTGATTTTTGATCTAACATTCCTCTTTTTCCTCTTTGCCTAGAGGGAGATCTAGAAAGGTTACCCTTCTGCTATCTAAAGCCAATTAGTAGAAAACTTGATTATTTCGTTGTCACTGTTCATCCATTCCTTATCTTCCATTGGCTTTACCAATCCTCATCAGAGGGAAGCTGGAGAATTGGACTCAGGACAACTTCTCACACAGTTCTAGCATACCTCAAGTCCCAGAGGATTTGTCGGTTAGTAAATTTAAATAAGTGTTATAGGTGGTATGAAAAAATTTTACCAATACCGACTGGGAAATAATAGTTAAGGACTGAATGCTCTGCAAACTAATCTAGTTTATATTTATGCTTTGATATCTGGTGGCAGATACCTTTGGTTGTACATGGATGTCCATGACAGTTTAAAAGTGCAACCTCTGACCAGCAAAATGTGTGACAGCTTTCTATTGCACCAAAAAATTGCTTTCTCTACAAACTGACATTCAAAGATCCCAACACTCTTTAAGAGCTTTAAAATCCATAGCCTGTTACCTCTGGTTATTTTGTACAGGACCTGGCCAGAATCATGAAAACACGACCACTGCAACTCCGCTTCTCTCCGCTGTTTTCATAAATCGCTCATACTGTGTGCATAGAGCTACGTGACAGAAGGTGCTAGCTGGGGTTGAATGAAGACAAGTATGTGGAAAACCATTTTTCTTCCCTGCTTCATACCAAAAATACCATAGAGCAGAAAGGACACCACTGTTCCACTTAAAAATGAGAGAGGATCTGCCGTACTGTGAAACTACCCACAGTAAAGCAGGTCTGGAAGCTCACATCCAACCTGTAACTGAGCGGTATTAATAAGCCGTAATTGACCATTTTATTGTGGACTCAGCATGCCGATAAATACTTCAGTTCATTTCAAACAATCACACGATTTCCTTTGCATTGCTGCAAGAGCAATCCTTGACAAAACGATTTACTGACAGTGCCAGTCACTGTCTAACTGTGGGACTGCTTGGACATCCTCTCCTTCAAAGCGACTGATACCCTGCAGCATCTACAACAGAACAAACAACTTCGCTAGACAATGCAAAACTATCTTGACAAGTTGTACAGTTTTACTTTAACCCCTTGAGCACCGTCGCACCGTGTATTGTGCATTTGTGGGCTTTGCCGCAGTGAAGCAGGGTAAAGATAGCAGAACCTGGTGTGCCTCGGTAGGTGCCAGTTTTTAAACATATGCTCTGTAACTTCTGAAGTTGGGAAATTTGTTCAGCATAGCAAAATCGCACTACTTTTCAACTCAACTTCTAAGTTGTCAGGGAGGGAAAGCGTGGTAGATTACTGACAGTTATTTTGAATTTACTTCAGGCTTTTAACGTTTTCAGATTGAAATTATACAAAAATCTGGAGATCTGAGTTTAATGTATTACTTTATTCAACAGTAATTTTTTTTTCCCAGTGAAATTGCTGTTTCTGTCAATAATATTGTGTTCTATGTAACATATGGAGGTCTCAATGCTGATTAAAGTTCTGCCCGAGTAGGCTCTGAAACAACACATAGAAATTCCACATCCCAAAGAAATCAGGGCAGATCCGTAAAAAATCTTAGATGCTTGACTCTCACGTATATCAGGACTTAACATTTTAATGTTAAAGCCTTGCCAAGCAAGTCCATTGCAAAGTATGAACACGTATGTTAACGCTTGACCTCCAGATGGTAGAGCTTTCTAGTTATAGGCATAAAGTCTAAAAATTAGAGTTCAGTGCATTCAGAAATGTGACATTTTTCAGTAATACAACAGATTTAAAGAACTAGATACCTTTGTTACTTTGTGGATAAAGTGGTCTGTAAGGAACCTAAATAGCGTTAAGAAGCCAAGCCCTAGTCTAAAGACAAAAAGCCTGGGATTTGGTAGGGGTGAAGGAGGAAAGTGATGTCAAGTGACAGATATGGGGAGTGGCTTAGGCCACCCTATTTCCATCACCCTTGAAACTGAGCCCACAGGTCCCCCGCTACTTTAAGGGCATCTTAAAAACTGCTGTCTTCCTTTCTGCTACCTTCTACCCCATGAGCTCTGGCCAAAATAAAAAAAGAAAACAAAACCCTCAAAAATCCTAAAACCTAAAACAAACTAACAAAAAAATCTTCAGGGAGAAGCCAGCAGAGATTCCTGCCAGTGGGAGAAGCTGCATAAGACACCTGGAGAAGCCTCTTTTGTTTTTCCTGGACTTTTTCTGATCTGAGCTGTGCTTCAATCTCATTTATCTTTCATCTTCTCCTCTTCACCTCAGGTTCCTTCCACCCCCTCCGCTCCTTTCTTCGAGCCTTTTCTTGCCATTGATTTGCAGAGGAATGCCAAGGCATTTTGGCACAGAAAGAGAGTGCAGATGCCTCCGAGATGCTGCCGGGAGGATGCAGTGAGACGGGAGCTGTGAGGATCCTCGTGCCTGCCTTGGGTAACCCTGGTGCTGTAATTGAGGTGCCAGTCATCTGAGTTAATTGTGCACTGTGGACTCAAACTCAAAGGCATACTTCTCTCATGGCGCCTCCTTTAAATAATTTGTATGTATATATAGAAAAACCTCTGCGTTTAATCTCATCTCTTTTCTTGTACCTATTTGTTTATTTATCCTCAGGCTCTCAGCTCCCCGCAGTGAAAACAGCCATTTCCTGAATGTCAGGTAATATGTAAATGGTGGCTGCTTTTCCTTTCAAATTAATTCATCATTATTTTCATTTTATTCTTCTAAAATAGAAGCAAAAGATTGCTATCGGTGACTATGAAAATCTCGGAGTAACTCTGCAAATAGTTTTTTGGGTCAACAGCCTGAGAGTTTGCCCTTCTTCTCACCAGGGACCTTTAGGTACCAGAAGTGAACAGGGGATTTCTGACAGTCTGCGGGCAGCGGCTCCACCAAACAACCTCCCAGCACTTTCTAGTCAATACGACTTTAAAATCTAGGTGAGCTGTTTCCTACCCAGAGTGACAATCGTTAGTGGCCAGGGAAGGAAAGCCGGCGTCTGGTTGCTGAAGTGCTGCGCTTTGTTTAGTTGTGTTATGTCATGGCATTTGTCCTGTCATGTCCGATGCAACATGTTCGAGTGCAGCAAAATGTGACCCGACAGAACACTTTGTGGCAAGCTGGAATGCTTTTCCCTTTGCTAATGGAAGAACATACATTTGGGGAGCAAAAATCACAGAACAGGTTGTTTCCCATCCCACTTTCGTCTGAAAGAGATTGCTCCTCTGCATTTCCTTCCCAAGTTTTTACAGCGTAATTTAATTGCTCTATTTCAGTTATCTTGTCCATAAAGTGGGCAACTTCAGATGGTCCTAACACAGCTTAATGAATGAATGAATGAATGTTTGTAAACTGTAAGGAAGCTGTTCGTGTGAAACTAAAATGTAAAATTTTATTTGGTTTATATAACAATTTCTGCTCATTCTCCAGTTCTCCTCTCCACCCCAAAAAATCCATCCTGGGCTTTCTGCTCTCCATTCTGCTAATCCATTCTGCTACCACAGTCATTGCTTAAAAACTACTGGTAATATAAAGATTGCTCCTTCTAAGAAGGTGAAATACAGTTGTCTTTCTTATAAGCTGAGATACAGACGGGCCAGTTGAATTTTTTTCTTGCCCATCAGATGATATGTCTTTACTGTGCACTGAACACTATTTAGAGCCACCCGAGTTGCAACAAACAAGCAAGTCTTGGATGAGATGTGTTATAGCGGGTCAGGACAGCCCGGTGGTCTGCCCGGGCTAAGGAAACGTGAATCCTACAGTTTGTCCCCGCAGGAAGAAAAGGTCCTGTTTTCCTCCCCTTCTCCTCCTCTCTCTTCTCCACCTTCCCTGCTCCAGCACTTGTCAGATCCTTCACATGTGGTTTTAATCTGGCAGAGAACTGTTTCCTTTTTAGTTTTTCACTGGCTTGTGTGTTGACCCGGTTCATGGGAGAAGCCCAGGAGGCTGCAGGGAAGGGAGGGACGAAGAGGACCGGGGAGCTGTGTTTCAGCAGCACGAATCTGCTGGATCAGCTTTGCCTTTACATCGCAGCAGGACTCATTAGCTGAGGAAGGAGCAATTACTGCTTGTTGCTTCTGGGACCTGAGCTCGTGTCCAGCCATTTTGCTGCCTTGTGTGGTGTAGAGTCATTGGCATAAGTCAGTGGTGGAGCTCTCTTGACACCCAGCAAATGCCCCAATGCTCCAGCTTGTCTTCCTGTGGCTTGAACACAGAAGTTTAAAACAAAGCACCACAAGAGCAGTTAGAAGCACGGTTTCGGTTGCCTCATTGATTTGTTTTAATCTGCATTGTTATGAAGTTTGACAACATGCGAAGGATCTCTGTATGTTGAAATACAACATTCATCTGTTGTCAGCTCAAACATTCATCTGACAGGTCTACCCGCAATTATAAAATTTCTGGGATTATTTTATTTGTTGTCTCGTTCTAGCACTTTTGATGATTATTTTTATCCTTTTATCTGCCAGTATCAATAAAAACAAAAACTGAGATTCACACATTCTGACGTGAATCTAGAAGCTGGGAGTTAGCCCTCCCTCTGTAGTGGTGTTCAGTGGAGTAATCAGCCATTAACGGCAGCACAGGCTATATCTTTTAAAGCCTTGGTCTTGAATTGAGAAGAAAGGGCAAAAATTTCAGAAATGCAGATTGACAAGTGCCTTGGCTTCTAAGTCCTCGGGAATCATCACATGGCTGCAATTTTTTACCTTTCTCTTGGTAACCACGCTGTTGTGTCTCTGTGTTTTCATTTCTATACCTCTAGTAAAGGGCTTTACAATTGCGTGAACTTTCTATGGATACTGGGTAAAAACGTAGGTCTCACTCCATGTAGTGGATGAATGGGTGGCAAGACAACGGTCTTTCTTTACTAATATTTGTTGAAAGTTTTTGTTTCCTTTCATGCAACATTTAGCACGCAAAATATAAGTAGCCATGCTGATAGGAGAATGTTTGCTTTCGGAGATGCAAAGGCCCAAAATGTTTTTAGGAGATCAAATAAACTGGGAGAATAGGTAACTAGAAAAATCATATGGTAAAGGCAACTGATTGGTAAGGAAAAGACTGGGAACCGGGGGAATGGCAGTGATGGGGTTACGTGGCGTTCATGGCCAGGCTGATTGTGGTGACTGATTGACTGACTTTTTCAAAACACCTCAGATGCCTCCTTGTGTCCGTCCAGCCTTGCTTACTGCCGCGGACGGACTGGCCGCCTGAACCCATTCTGATGTTTTTGCTTTAGCTCTCCCATGTTTGGCCAGCCTCATCGGCCTCAGTGTAGCAACACGTGGATCGTTATTACAGTTAATCATCCCTAATTGAAACAATACTCTAAATGAGTCCTTGTACGTCTCAGCGGTGGGAGGCGCTGGCAGTTCTCTTCCAGTTTAGTTTGTTTACAGGATTCCAGAAGCATCATTTACAAAGTTCAGAGGCACATTGATAAATCCCCTCGCTGGTTCAGTAGTGCTTCAATCAATCATCAAACTAACAGCATCAACATTTTGCCTGGGCTATTATCATCACTTCAATTGCTGCAGCAATGTATTCTGCACCAATAAATCAAGAGCGATCATTTTAGATGATCAGAAACATAAACAGCATTTTAAAATATATATCTTTTAGCAATCTCCTTTCATCTTTCTGTTGGTTATTTTTATGATATAAAAGTAGGATCATTTTCTGTGTTTGTCTTAGTTTCCTCATTTACACAACAGACAATCTGGTATCTTCCAATTTTTTTATCAGCCAGTCAACAAGCCCCTAGCTAGCTCGTTCATTTTTCATTTACCTTTTTCTTCTTTGCTGCTCATTTCAGTAAGTGTGGAATGTCCTTGAGTTAAGAAATGGGTTGTATTTCCTCAGGCAACAGGTGCTTATCTTTTCGGTTACAACATAAAACTGACAAAGCAGCTCACATATCTAACAGCTATCGTATGAGAGTCTGAAACCTTTCTCCCCTTTAGTGAGTACTTTACTTTTTTTTTAAGGCAAGCTGCAGCTGCAACACCTGAATTATTGTATGGCGAGACTTTCTGTTGGTTATAGTTCCCTATTACATTTTCCCATTACCAACACAAGAAATGTGTTTATTCTTTACATCATGCGCACATACTAGCTTTCGTGAAAGATTTTAATGTTCTGAGTCTTGTGTTCTCTCCTTTTCAATACATGTGCATAGTTAAAGGGGTTTTCTTAATTTCCTGTTTTAGACTTTCCTCAGAGATTGCTTGTTATGTTTTCCCTTCCTTATAGTATACAAATATGTCTGCTGGCTGGAAATACTAAGACTAGTTTTTGCTGAAAGTTGGCAACTCAGGTGATGACAATTGGCTCGCTCTCCGTGTTACGCAGCTGTAGCATGTGTTGACTTCAGTGCCAGATGGCACACCACACATGTATAAGATGATTGCATTTTATGTATCTGGATGAGTAATGTCCCACTTGATTGTGGTATTGATACTTCATCCAAAATGATCTGTTGTCCTTTGCAAAGCAAGGCTTCAGTTTTGGCTTCGTACCTGGCGTCTCATTTAGGTATCCACCTTGCACAATTTTATCAGATTGCAAAAACATTTGGTTGTAGAGTGCAAATTTGAGAGGTGACTTGGGAGGACGGCAGTCTGCAGAGGATTTATTTGACTGAGAACAAAACATTGTTTGTGGTTGCTGAAACTGGTTTTTTTTCAAGATAAAACGAGTTGAAAATTTGACTTATCTGCGCAATCAGAAAAATCCCTATTTCATGCAAAATGAAAGATTTTCTTTCCATTTTCTAAGTTTCTTTTTCTTTTTTTTCTTTAAATAAAAATATATTTAACAGGTCATTCTCATTCAGGCCCATTATAATAGCATCGTGACCCAAGCCGTTGTGTAGCTGGTAGAAAGTCTCTCTTCTAATGGCAACAATCATCTACAGGCCTGAACTTGCAATATCAGCATCAACGGGAACTGCACAAGGGTCCAGAGATCAGCGGGAACTTGGGAGTCGCTGACAGAAGAGCAAGAAATGTGCTTCATACGTTCCCATAGTTGCCTGGGAAGTCCTGGTAAGAAGTAGGAACCTGAATAATATTTGAGCTAATGTTGAGAAGAGGAGCACCGTGCACTCACAGAAAGATTTGTAGTTTTGTAACCTTTCCTACTGCCTTAATTTTGACTTAGAAAACAACCAGTTTTCTAATCGTCTGGTATCATGCATTGAAACCTCTGATCTATATTCAAATTAAAAGCATAGAACTGAAAAAAAATCAGCGTTTTTTTCAGTCTCCTGAATCAGCTAGCTTGGCAGCTACATGAAATGATTTAGTTTTTTGTAATTCCAAATATGGCAGGATTAGCCCTTCATCCTGTTGTTTCAGCATGTCTGCATTAATTATTTTCAGTCCTCTTTAATTCAACAATAAACTCACATTTTCAGTTCGATGGAACGGCCTATTCTTAAATCATGTAAATATGATTCAGAACTAGGTGATACCCGTGTGCAATCTTGCCAAAGTACACTCATTTATTTTTTAACTTCTTTAGCATAGTCATCCAAGGAGCAAAACAATACATGATTTATAAAAGACATTTAATGAAATTCATCCATTCCCATTGGAATTTCAATATTGCTGAGACATGGCCACAAGTAGAAAGAACAACAGCAGAAATCCCTAAGAAATTCTTATCCTGCATTCTGGGGTAGTTCTGTTTGTGTGCGTAAGGGCTAAACTACTACTTTACCATTCAAAACCTAAATTGAACAGAGCTAATTAAAACAGCTAGTGCCTGTGGCCCGTGGTGCCAAGAAGGGATTTGCTTTCTAGGACAAAAACGTCTGTGGTGTCAGTTGTTGCCATATTTAATCCTCTCAAAACTTAGTGTTTTGGTTTGAGCTGCTGTGGACCCTGAACGTAATCTTTGTATAGATGGATGTGAAGGTTAGTTACGTGAGATACCTCTGGTTTGAGGTATCTGGGGTTTTTAGAGATACAGCTGGAAGGGTCTCTGTGCACATTCCCAACATCAATGTGCTGTACATGGGATTACTGAGTGACCTATGAGCAGGTCAACAGTTAAAGCTAATAACCCAGTGTTTCACACCAGAGATGTTTCAGCCCCATTGGTCAGTCATTCCGGAGGCTAGTATCTAGAACGTTGCAGCTGTGTGAAACAGGGGTAATTTTCTCATGCCTCGAAAAAGGCTCAGCTAATACAAGCTTGTGTTGATGCGTTTTAGAAATTTAAGACTTGCTATTACCCATCTCAAATCCTTCCCATTTTCAGATTCTGCGATTCCTCATATTTAACTTTGAGATGGGAGGCGCAGAACTTTCCCAAGTTGAGATCAGCCTGATGGTTTAAAAGCTGTGCAACTGTTCCAGCCTCAGTGTGCTGTACAAAGGATTATCGTTTAAATTGTAACTCGGTATGAAGTCCTCCAGTGTCAGATATACTTCGTGGTTTCTTCAGTTGGCAGAAGGGTTGACAACAAATTGCACTCTCCAGCTTTGTGTTATACAACCTGTGCATGGTTCTCATTACAAATACCACCTTGTCCCTGGTGCAGCCAGCAGCGGCATTATATATGGCTTCTGTTTAGAAGGTAAAGTGTTATCTCAGTACAATTTGTATAGTACAATTTGCAAGTAATTAATATTGCAGTAATATTTTCACCTCAACTCAGAGAAATCATATGGAAGTGCAAGCTATGTAGATGTTATAACTGTAGAGGTGTACAGCAAATAATAATTACGGATCATAATATTTATCTACAGTAATAGCTCTTCATAGGATACAGCTTACTGCAGTTTCTCTTTCTTGCATTTGGAATCTGAAACACGAATGTTGCAGATCAAATCCTGCTTTATCATGCCATTTTAACATTTTTCTATTATCTGTTAATTATTGATGTTAGCCAGATCATTACTTTCTGTGGATGGCTGTTTTGAAGAC
This sequence comes from Pygoscelis adeliae, assembly GCF_000699105.1. NCBI lineage: Eukaryota > Metazoa > Chordata > Aves > Sphenisciformes > Spheniscidae > Pygoscelis > Pygoscelis adeliae. Next base: position 4,755,171 of record NW_008824309.1, on the reverse strand, counting down.
GTCAGCTACAAGTCAGCAATTGCTCTCGTCAGCATTGCCCTTAATCACACAGTCGCAGTATAGCTCCTCTTTCTCGTATCATTACATAGTGCTATTATTTGTCATCCTAACCATACTAGCAGGACTTCTGAATCTATATGTAAATGAAAAATACAGCTTCATTCAATAATAGCTAAAACAGTACTGCACTGGCAAGCAAATGAGTAGCTTGATGAGGAGCATAATCAGTGGTCACAGAGCATCACTGCCCGTACCATGAGCCCTACGTGGCAGCCACCTGCCCTGCGAGGGCCGAGGCAGGAGCCCCTGCAGGCAGCCAGCTCTGCCCTGCAGGCTCAGATCGCCGAGGGCAGCACGTGGGGCTGGGCTGCTTCAGAAACGTATCTTGGGTATGTAGAGCTGGTTGGGGAGCAGCCCTGGGGAAAAGGCGCAGGTGCCGGAGCCAGCAGCATCCTGGGCTGCCGGAGCAGGGACACGGCCAGGAGGTGGAGGGACACATTTATCCCCCTTTACTCAGCGCTCGGTGGGGTTGGGGAGGAAAAGGGACAAGAGACCTGAATTGGAAGTAGAGAGGTCCGGACTGTATTGGAGTTTTGCCTCCAGGTTGTGCCATCTCCATCCTTGGAGGTTTGCAGGACCAGAGAGGACCAAGCCCTGAGCAACAGGGTCGGACTCCAGAGCTGACCCTGCTGGGGCAGGAGGTCCAACCAGAGACCCCTGGGACCCCTTCTCCCCTGAATTACTCTGTTCTGATTTTTTCTCCTTTTATGATATATTTTTGTGGGGGCATATAGCTTGCAGATGCATGTTGCGTGGCTGCTGGTAACTTTTTAATAACTGAAGACAATGATGAACACGATTTTTCAATTGAAAAAAAGGTTACATGTATTGCTAAAATGTCTCACTTCAGTGGAAATTTTGGCCAATAACTTGAAAAAAGTATTTTAACGATTTTGCATTTTTATGCAGAGAACAAAAGAAATGTGTTGATTGTTTGTACTAACAATAGTTCTGTTTTCCCAAACAAGAAAGACAGCATAGAAGTATGTGCTGTTATATGACACTAAACAAAGCATAAATAATCAGTAGGAAAAAAAATTGTTTAGGAATGTCCCAAATTATAAACCATATAAGTACATTTAAAGCAGGTCTTTGTAATCTTTGCAAGGGCTTTTCCTACCAAATCACCCAAATATATGAAAAAAAGAGAAATCTTTTAAACCATCTCCTCATAATCAAAAGGTCGTTAATATCAAATGCAATTCTGGCATGTGTTTCAAGTGGCTTTGTTAAATCCAAGCAGCTAGTAATTTCATATTGCATATACTAGATTTAAAATAAAAAAAAATTAGGGTTTTAAAGTAAACTCTGTAGAGTATTCTATTCAAAGCATGAAGGTCTCTGAACAACACACATCTGAGATCTAGAAAGTTTTACCCTTCGGAGTGGTACTGGTCCATTCAACTTCAAAGTCAGATCAGCTTTTCCGTAAAACCTCTGACCCATTGCATCATTTTTGTGTTTGGTATCTAACTGGAAATTGTGGAATTAT
>NW_008824309.1:4716974-4753598 GCF_000699105.1 Pygoscelis adeliae | reverse complement strand
CCAGGGCACTGAGACTGTTGAGATCCTTGAACCCCAAAATGGAAGAGCAATCTTTGCAACAGAAAAGCACGTGACAGTAAACGAAACTGAAATTGCTTCATGAAGATTTTTCTTAACCAGCATTTCCTTAACAATACCTTTGAATGCATCTTTTGAAAGAAGATGCACAGAACCCTTAAGTCTCCTAGGTATTTTGGCTTTGGTGTCCTGAAGCTCCTTCTGAAAAACTTAAGTCCTCACAAGATGATGACAGGGCTCAATACTTCATGGTAACTCTGTCTTTGCTAACACTTACTAAAGCAAGAGGACATTGCTTGTTAAAATAGTAAGATTAATTAAAGAAATCCTTAAGTTGTTCTTTAATATGCACCTTCTATGAAACCATGAGTTTAAGACTGAATTAAAAAGTTGTAGCACTCAGCTTTACTTCTTTTCTCTGTTTAAAATCTGGTACTTGTGTATATTAAGCAAATGCAAGGATGGGGGAGCATTATACTTTTAGATTTTCTATTTAATTGCTTGTCCTGGAAATGATTTTAGCTGTTCTAAGATATTTTATGCAAATAAATGTCAAAGTAGAGCTCTAACAAAATCAATACAAATTAATTCCGAATTTATTGGCCTTCCTCTTCTTCCACGAAAGCAATAGGAAAGTGAATGGTACTCCTCAGTCTAAAAGCAATGTGAGCCGGACTCCCACATATGATATTTAAATTAGAAGTTACTTCATACCAGGATGGCTTGCATTTTGCATTTATTTGTTATCTTCCATTCAAAGGCAAAAAAGTATTGTGTCTAAACAAAATTGTCATTATACTTGTACTGGCTACTGGAATTTTATGGCAATTTGTATTTTAAGTAATTCAGGATGATATTGCTTCATTAACTGCATAGTTGCTATTCAGAGTACCTCATGTATATTTTACTGCCATGTACATTCTATGTCAGAGCAGATCTTTTGCAAATTGATTCATTTGCATCATTATATACTCTTTCAGAAATCATATTCTGATCGTGAGGAATAGACTTCTGGTTGAATCAGAGAGCTAATTCCTAGAACTCATTTTTATAGTTGAGGAAATGAAAAAAGAAACCAAATAAGATAATAATTTTTTTTTTTCCCCCCATTTGGTCTCATTTTTAAAATGATGCACCTCTGCTGAAATGGGAATTTTTGACAAAGAGAATATTTAGTAGAAAATGTTGCTTTTGTTCATTCATGTGGAAAAACTAAAAAAGAACCAGTTATTTGGCTCACTTTTTTTTTTTCATATGGAAATGATGACAAACTTTAGGGCTGTGTGGGACATGTGCCTGTCAAGTACCTTGTCCTCTGCCCATTATTGATCTCTCCCAGCCACTTATTTTCAAAAGGTACTAATTTAAAAAAATGAACCCACTGCAGAAATCCATTAGAGTTTTTTTCCTCCCTCACCTACACAAATTGCCACCGCCTGAAGAGAAGCAAAAATCCTGGATGAATGGGAAATATCACGGCTTTTAAAGTCTGCTATCCTATGGCCCTGCAGGGTTAGAAGAAAGGGGACAGATCCTCTGATCAGTCAACTTGGTACAACATAAACAGAGCAAAGTGGTTTTAAAATGGCTGAAGAGGGCCAATTCCCTTGTTCTGCTTGTACAGAGGCTTGGGGAGGCGATACTCCCACACTGGCAGTGTGACAAGCTGCATTCATCTGCAACATCTGAAGGAACCGAGTTATTTGATGTTTTGTTTAGAAAAAATTATTGAAAACTGTTTTGTATGCAAAAAGAGATCTATTCTTTTTTTGCCTCTCAGTCCTAGAAAACTGAAATGATGGTTGTTGGAGGTACTACATTTAACTCTTGTGAAGTTCCTTAAAAAGATGGTATGATACATGGAGAGAACATGTACCAATGCGTAAGAGGGTTTATCTGTACTGTGAGAAGTATTTCTTTTGATTTACTCACTGTAGAGATGGGCAGCTAGCAAAGAGTTTAATCCCCTTTTTTCCTTCTCCTCCTGAAATAAGAGAAAATAAACTATGTGTGGATATAGCCTATTCGCTTTAGCCTATTCCTGGTACGTGGCAGATGTAGAAACAGGTAACTGAAATGGGCAATAATAATTTTTCATTTCCTTTGAAAAAGAAGAAATCAGCAAAGAAAACTTAGTCAGGACACCAATACAACAGAGTTTAATGCTCCAATTTGAACAGCATGTGAAGGGAAAATGACGCTTATTGCTACTACTGTTTATGAAGAACATGGCTATTTACACGGCTATGAATTTTTGGACAACAAGATGGGTTTTCATACTTAATGTATAACTCCATGGGGTTTGTTTTTGTTTTTGTTTTTGTTTTTAAAGTGCATCCTACACAGAACAGATCATAACCCAAACAGTAGTTTATCCTTTTTCTCAAAGGAACAACTTCTTAATATCTCATTTGCATAAAAGTTTGGGGACTCTGCCTTGTGTTATTGAGTGCTGCTGATTGTCTTTTGATAGCTTTAGTTTTGATAAATAGCGTACTATCTCATCTGTATGTGTATAACAGCATATTTCAGAACATAGGTATGGAAGGAGTAAGTTGTATTGGCAGCAGATGAAAGTGAGATGAAATGCTTCAAAGGCCAGACAGACAGGCAGAAGGCAGAGAAAAGGGTCTGTTGGGTATCGGGATGAGAAGCTTTTGAAATATAGATAACCTACAGCAGAGATGAACTCTGTTCTCCTGGCACTGATAATTAGACAGGTAAGAGGGTAAAGTGAAAGGAAGCCAGGAGATGTGGACAAAGTTCAGGATAAGCAAATTTTATTCTGGAAAAATGTCAGATGAAGGCCGGGTAGGAAATCATAAAGAACACAAAATGTTTGTGACAGACTTGGGGACAAAGACAATGAGATCAAAACCAGCTGTGTGAGTGCTTTTGTGTGAATAGCAGAAGTCTGAAAGCTCAGGGGATATTGTAACAGGTGGCGCAGAAAGAAAGTAATCGCCGTAATACAGGACGTAAGTTCCCCAGCAATGGGAGAATACATGGCCCTGGTGGCAAAACAGCCACGGGATTAACAAAAAGCACAGTAAGAGTAAGTTGGTTTATCCCTGTTCAGACTGACAGTGCCACAGCCAGGTCCCTCCTTCCAGAAACGCTTTTTGACAATAAACCAGTTGGCATGAGGAAGAATAGTTCTTCAGTTACTTCTGAGCATGGCAGTTCTTCATCTACTTCAATCAGTATGTGTGAAAAAGCCAATCCGGAATAGTCATAATAACATTGAGCATCCTTGTAGGAGGGGAAAAAAAAATAAATCGATGCACCTACAGAGGAACTGCCTAATAATGAGGAAGATAATTAAAAGGAAATTAAAGGAGCAGCTAAGAGGGGAATATGTTTGTGGGCGGCTTAGATGCTTTAAAGGCAACAACTTATTTTACTGCTCAACACAAATATGCACAACATAATAATTTTACAGAAGATCTGCCAAATATAAAATATAAACCAACATACAATGGAGCTATTAGGTTTGGGTTTTGGCTGTTTTTTTTTTTAAGGAAAAAGAGGCAACTCTCAGTTAAAACATAAAAGGCAAGCCAAACAGATTTTGAGCACTTACTGAATGTGAAAAAGCTAATAACAAAAACTTTTTCGAACACATCAGAGGCAGGAAGCTTGCCAGAGAAGCAGTCAGACTGATAGATGATCAAAGCATAACAGGAGCATTAAAGGAAGATAAGGCCATCGCAGGAAAGCGAGATGAGTTTGCACTGCTGTTCACTGCGGTGGAGGTTGAGGACGGCTCTGTGCTAGAGCTGCTCTTTAGGAGGGACACGTTTAAGGAACAGTCTCAAATCGAAGAGCCGAGAGCTGACCCTGCTGGGCCAGGAGGTCGGGGCAGAGACCTCCAGGGGCTCCTTCCCACCTGAGTTACAGGGAGACCCTGCGATCCTGGGTCTGATCACTCCAGAGCTCTGAAAGCAAGAGCTACCAACTTTGGTTTGACTGGCCTCTCCTCATGCGGATCTCTACACCTGCGGCCAACCTCTCCTGTATCCTCTTAGGAGAGAGGGGCAAAACAACAAATGGTTTCCAAACGGGACTAGACATGTTGCCTCTTCATCAGGGGTGATAGCTGGGAAGCAACTTCTGGTCCAGTATTTCGCTAATGATAGACACAGGGATAGTACATCCATAAAAGAAAGGTCATCCTATATACGCTTTGTTTCTTGCATTGCACTCACGTATCTTTTGCTGAGCACTGTACATATTGATATTCCACTCTGGCCCTTTCCTGGCCCTTCCAAACTGCCTCCTTGTACTGGGCTGAATTACATGAAGGTCTAGGCAATACCAATTCCAGATACTTTGCTCTACAGAAGTTGACTAATCTTTAAAAATAGGCTAAATCCCAATTTAGAATGATTTCAGTAGAGTGAGCTTAGAAGACAATTGCTATAATTATGCAAATTTAAACAAGTGAAAAGCCTTAAAACAATGTATACAAAATAATGGTTTAAAGAAATTAGCTTTAGGAATTAGCAGAAATTGGTCATTTGTATGTAATAATAGGACTGGAAGCTAATGATCCAGAGTGAAAGAGTTTTGCCAGTAGATATTCAAGCTTAGATAATCTTTTGTTCAGTAACTTCACACTTGTATTTGTTTAGGATGGCAGCCTGTGCCTGTATTACTGTGTTGGAATTCCAATCACTCACCAGTTCTTAATTAGACAATATAACTGATACGATAATTGTGGCATGGATTGATTATTAACTGGAGTTTGCATGGTAATTAATAACAGACTTCTTAAACAGACCATAAATAACATAAAAATAACATAAGCATTCCCAATTGGCATTATTACATAGTGGTTATGACCCAGAGTTTTAATTGTCAATATGCATTTAAATTCACTGCTATCCAGTCCAGCATTTGAAATCTTTATAAGTAGTTGCAAATAAAAGAAAATTTATTTTGTTTCCAAGGCTTTTTTCCAAGCTGTGAAATTTTCAGATGATCTGCTGAAACAGTTTGTATTCTTCAGGGCCGCTAATTGATCAGAGCTGTCTTCTACTTTTTACGTGCTATTTCTGTTTCATTTTTACGACTTAAATCAGGGACAGTATCAACAGAATCCCGTAAGTATATCTGTGCTTGGTATACACTTTGGTATTCTAGTGTGTAGTATCTACATGTCTAGTATGTTCAGTTGCACTGATTGTAGAAGTTATATTATCCTTGAAATCTTTAATCATAATTTTTGGAATGACTCTCTCCTAATAATAATAATAAGAACAAATCATTGTACATGATGGCAGAAGCTGATACAGTATGTATGCAGTTACGGGTGTCGTGGTGCCCCCGGTGAGGCTGGGGACCTTTTCTACTCACCGCTGAGCAAACACGCGATGAGGGACAATCGCTGGAGAATTTTAAATCTAGACCTTGTATGAGGGGGAGCAGGCTGCTTTCTACAGACTCAGATCTTTTGTAGCACCTTTTTAATTGACCAGAAAAAGTGAGTTTTAAAAATAACACCCTAACCGACAGCTGCCCGGCCAGCAGCGAGCCGAGCCTCGTGTCCCACTCTCACCCCGGAGCACTCAGGGTGGAGTCCCACCAGCAGTGCTCGCCCCAGTGAGTCACGGCTAATTAACCTGCCTGGGGTTTAACGAGTGCTAAAATGGTGGGGAGACCCAGCGAACCTGGTTATTGTGTGACACAGCTAAGATTACAATTTCTCTGTCAGAGCTGAAACTAAAGCTAATTAAAAATGATGAGAGCGGCGTTACATGGCGGTGGAAGCTGCTGTGGTTTGGGGCTCACGTGCCTGCCCAGGAGCGGCTTGGGTGTCTGCAGTGGGACGGTTCAGGCAGCTGGTAGTGCTGCAAACTCGTCTTTTATTGGTGTTTCTCTCTATTTTTGGTGGGGTTTGCATTTAACATGGATCAACTCCCTAATCCGTGTTACACAAATGTGAATGCTACTGCAAGGGAAGGATAAACAGCCTCAAGTTGCGACGGGGGAGGTTTAGATTGGATATTAGGAAAAATTTCTTCACCATAAGGGCTGTCAGACATTGGAAGAGGCTGGCCCGGGGAGTGGGGGGGGGAATCCCTGGAGGTATTTGAAAGACGTGTGGACATGGTGCTTAGGGACATGGTTTAGTGGTGGACTTGGTAGTGCTAGGTTAACGGTTGGACTTGATGGTCTTAAAGGTCTTTTCCAACCCAAATGATTCTATGATTCTGTGATATTTCACTTGGGCAGAGGCTGAAGACTAATTCTGGAGAAGAGGAGAAGGGAAATTTCAGCTGTGATAAAGCACTGTAGTTCTACAAAATTTTTGCAGTAGTGCCTGCTATTCTGGTCATGAAATGACTCTTCCATTTGAAACTCTTTTTTGCTTTATGAAATCAAACTGTGTAAGAGATGTCTCAGCTCTTCCTAAAAAGAAGGTTCTTTTTTCATCACGGAGTCTGGTTAAACGGGGGGAGTTTATCTGGTTTGGAACTAAATCAAAATATCAGAATCCTTTCAGAAATGCAACACTTGTCCTTCCTACAGCTGTAGCTGAAACTGACTGGAAGTATAATTTTCCCAAGATTTAGCTGTAATTGAAGTTTACATTTTGAAAAGGTGAAACAGGAGGCACAGAACCAGGCAGGTTTATTTGGGTCTGGAAATCACTTTATAATACAGGGAGGTCTGAGATTCCTATCCTAAGTTCCTGCTTTGCACATTTTTTTTGTGGAGAGATCTTAACTGATGACTGCCCGATGTATTTGACAGTTGGGTGATCAGTATTTTCCCTTCATTTTTTCTTATGCCATTATTGTCAGGGAAAATACAGCCCAGTTTTGGGGGCAAAAAGACAGGGGAGCAAAGCTCCTACAGTCCTCAACTCTTTCTTCTTTCACCCTGACAAATCCATGGCTGGCTGTGAATGTTTTCCCTCTCTCCTTTTTTATTCTGTGAAGAACACCCGGGTGTGGCTGATCTGTTGTCCTCGCTATTGTGCAGCTGATGCCTTGGTACTGGCCTTATTGTGCTTTGCTGAGGCTTTTCCTCAGATTTATGTTGTATTAAAATGAGATGTGTAATTACAGAGGTTAGATGCAATGGCAGCGTGCAACAGGAAGAGTGCCTTTCATTTCTTTCTTCTTTGGCACTAATTAGCTGAAGAGTGGGTTCCTCACTGCTGCGTAGCACCCGGAGGGATCTTTGCTGCAGCTTTGCCGCTGTAGCTCTGTTGCTGTCGGGATCCGGGCTTGCTGACCTGGGCTTGAGTGTGTCTACAGAGCTCCAACCATCATTCCTCATTCAAAGGCTGACAAAACCTTTGTAGGGGCTGGGAATACTGGGCACTATAACCTGACAGAGTAGCATTTAAGATAAACTAATTCATTTATTTGTAGCTGTGTGAGAAATAAGCGCCAGCTTTGGTAGCTGGTTGAAAGGAACATTAGACGCTCCATCATTCTGCTCGCTCTTCTCGTGAACAAGTCCTGCTGCACTCCCAGAAACTCACGCGTGTGCCAGCAATCTTCATGTACGCTCAGAAAAGCCCAGAATGTCCCAAACCTAAAATTCATTCCAGCAATGAATTTTGAAAACGATCTCTAGCCGCTATTGCTTTTTAACAAAGCAATTTTTATTAAAGACTTCAGGAGAACGTATTCTACTCCTCCTATCTGTACAAGCAGCTATAAACTGAATGCATTTTAATAACTTTTTCCAAGAAGTTACAAGGTATTTCATTAAAATGTCAACTTTTTCTTTCATATATTTTATGATTCTCTTTCTTCCTTCTGCCACAAATATGTTGTTGCCAACATCATCATGACACGGTTTGCTGCCAAGACTATGGAAAGTTAAAAAAGGAAAGAAAAAATGAATTTCTATCCACTCTTTAGGTAAAATTCTTCCAGCACTAGAGACTGAGAAAGCAGTCAGAAATATCTGAAGTGCCAAAGACAAATGTTAGAGTGCCAAAACGGTGGCATAAAAACATGGAAGCAGTACCAGGGGGATCAATTCTGTGCGATAAGTGAATAGTAATCAGCTGCGGACATTTCCTAATCCGTTTGTCATTTATAGATTTCACATAGTTCCTATTAACGTTTCCGTAAAGATTAGGTAAAACAGCATGAGCATGCACACGCTGGATTTGAGAGATTTAGCAGAGCAAGTCAGCTCCCGTTTGCAAGAAACGACATGTCTTTCCCAGCAAACCATCTCCAACTGCTGTATAAAATCCTTTGTGTCCTACTGCATCCCCCCAAGGCCTCTCTCTTTTAAATATATCAACCTGCTGTCACTCAAAAGGTCACCAAACCCAACTCCAGCCAGGTGTCAAGCCATCTGGTGTTAGCTGGTTTAATAAGGAAGGAGCCGCTTCACCCGGTTTTAACTCGTTAGACTGGGGGGGGTGGGGGTGGGGGGCAAGGAAAGAAAAACCCCCTCGGTTTTGCTTTTGAGAACAGTCAAGAGATGTGACTGTATTTCCTACTCAGGTGCCTTAACACCTAACTAATTAAAACGAGCCTGGCTTTGCAGAGGGAGTATCCCTGCGAAGGCCCTAATTTTCAGCCCTTCAGCAGCGCAGATTCTCACTGGAATTTCGTTATTGCTTTTGCTGTCCTATCTTTACTTCTGGTTGGAGCTGCCGAGTGGCTACGAAGGTATTAAATTAGCTTTGCACCCAGGATTTCTGGACTTCTGCCTTCGCTTTCCGTGGCCCCCCGTGCACACAGAGAAAAGCGATGGAGGGTCCTTGCACACGATGCGATGGAGGGAGAAAAGCGATGGAGGGTCCTTGCCGGCAGTGGATATTCAGAATGCCTAATTGCAGTTTTAAAGCATCTTAAAAACGTTCAAATTCCCGAGTGATATCCCAAGTGTAATTTCCTGCTCGGGTGGAGAGCAGGGACAAACGTTATTTCCACTCACGCTAAACCAGTTGTGGCTTCAAGCTGGCTTCCCAGGCACTGCGCATGACGCTGGAGAGTTTTGCATTCAGCTGGTTGAGTTTGCTGTTGTTTTTAAGCATCACAAAATCTCTTTCTTAGAATTTGCTCTGCTTCTTAGGTGTTGCCCTCACCCCAGAGACGTTCTCTTTTAAAAGTGATTTAATTTCTCTTTCTCTGGCTCATAGGCCACAGCTTGATTTTGCTTGCACTCCTGGGTCTTAAAGCAATTTTAAAGGGGAGCCAAAGAGTTGCTGAATGTAGCTGTTTTGTTTACATTATGTAAAATTGGGAATCTGCCATAAGAGAAATCCCACACATCCCATGCAGCGTTGAAGGCCCACAAGGGTGTGTGCGCATCAGATAAAGTAGGTGGAGTTTTTTAGCAAAGGCCTGTAACTTGCCCAAACGAGTTAATTACACATGCTGCGTCCCACTTTCCCAATACAGAAACATTTGTAATTAAAAAAAAAAGAAAAAAAATTAGTGTGTAATTTAGAGTTGGCCTTGGGCCGTTCCATCTTATTCCTGACTCTGGGACCCGGTCACTGTCTCATCAACTCTATTTCGGTGTGTGATGCAAGCGGTACGGAGGAGAGTAACCTGACAATTTGGTTACACCTACTGCTCTAATTTAGGCTCTCATCTTATGTAACTAATATCGGCAAACATTACCGATATTTTATGGAAATACAATTGACTAAGAAATAGTATACACGGAATAGATTTTGAGTCATTTGAGTAATATATAGAACATTAAATTTCTGGTACTGTCTCATGCAATGTATTGCCATTGTGAACTGCATAATGCATATAAAAATCCATATGCCTGTACTTTTATTTTTAGCCCCGACAGCCTCCATGTAGACTATTTTCTGTGTCATATGCAACTGGAGTCAATGATTCTCCCATGTATCCGAGACCATCAGCTCTCCCCCGTGGAATATTGATTTCGAGGAAATAATCTTCATGCAGCCATCTTTGCTTAAATACAGCATAAATATCTACTCTTACTCAAAAATAATGCACATTCCTGCCATTTTCTACTGGAAATTGAATGTATTGCTCTGTTTAGCAAAGTATTTAGACAATAAGGCAAAAAGATATATAGATGTCTCTATACTATGGAACATTTTACTCTTTACATCCTAGCTACCATACATGACTGGACATTTAATGCTTCTAAGGCAGCTGGAACTGTGAAACAGAGCAAAAAAGAACTGGGCTGGCAGCTGTCTTAACGCATGGTAAAGCCAGGAAGTTGTTTAGACTGTCTTTGAACTTGGCCAATATGCTGGGATACATACATTGTTCAGAAAAGGGAGAGCCTTTAAAGACCTATTAGGTCAAGAACACGTTTTATGACATCAAATATTTAATATTATCTAGATAAATAAAAAATCATATGTAAGGGATGAAGGTTAAAATAAAACTTTGTGGCTGATCTCTTATGCTACTAAAAGATAGTATATTTTCCAAAGTTAAAGGGTTTTCTTTTTAGCATACAAGAAAGTTACAGGCTACAGATTCTGTTTAACCTTGCTACCTTGCTGCTTTGTGGCACTGAGACTGTTATTTATACTACATACAGTTTAATAAACTGGTAAGGAAAATATTTAATTCTTTACTTAGGGTTTTTTTTTAATTATTTTTATATGCAGCTTTTTTTTCTGTTAAAGACCTTGAGATGAACCATGTTATTCAGGCCAATGGATGTGTTGTAGAGTTGTCCTTTTGCAGATGACTGCAAACTAGCACAATGCTGCTGTCCCTCTCCATCTCACATCTATATTCAAGAACCATAAGAAAGCATGGCCCATTTTTAAATCTTAGCCGTGCAAACACCGTAACTCAGGCCCCAGATTAAAAACCTATAGGATTAAAATGACCACTTAAATCCAAATGATCAGGGGGATGGAACACCTCTCCTATGAAGAAAGGCTGAGAGAGTTGGGGTTGTTTAGCCTAGAGAAGAGAAGGCTTTGGGGAGACCTTCTTGCAGCCTGTCAGTACTTCAAGGGGCTTCTAAAAAAGATGGGGGCAAACTTTTGAGCAGGGCCTGTTGTGACAGGACAAGGGGGAATGGCTTGAAACTAAAGGGGGGTAGATTTAGACTAGATAGAAGGAAGAAATTGTTTACGCTGAGGGTGGTGAAGCACTGGCCCAGGTTGCCCAGAGAGGTGGTGGATGCCCCATCCCTGGAAACATTCCAGGTCAGGCTGGACGGGGCTCTGAGCAACCTGCTCTAGTTGAAGATGTCCCTGCCCACGGCAGGGGGGTTGGACTAGATGACCTTTAGAGGTCCCTTCCAACCCAAACTACTCTATGACTCAATTTTAATTTTGCCTTATACTTCTTGCCTTAAAATTGCTGACAAGATATTTGCACAAGGTAATGATGCCAGAAAAACACAAAATACAGGTTAGAAGGGGATCAGAAAAACAGAAAGGTGTATCTGGCTGCATTCTTCTGTTTCCCAATGTACTTTATTTAGAATAGACAGTGGAAGGTCAGTGCTTCATGGAGTTGGTAACTACCCAAAGAACTAGTGTGCTGGCTACTCTAGCCTGGGGTTTTCTCATTTCCCTTGTTAAAGCTGCTGCAGCTTGGATAAACGATTGGGTATTTCTTGTGTACAGTCAGTCACCATGACCCCATTCCTTCCTCCACCCTCCCACCCCATGTAAATATTTATTTACTTTTTTAAACACGTAGCTAAAAATCTTAACAGGAACGCTTGGACTCCACTCCAATCCTGGGAAGGTGAAAGGAAATGTGACTCCTGTGTTTGCCAGCACTGATTAGCCCCGATGCCAATGACTATGTGATAAGAGTCTTTTTAGGTCTGTTGGCCAACTGGGATATGTTGCATGCTGGTTTTGGGGAAAATACATGCTTTCCCCTGCAGAGCACCAGTTAACTGTCCTGCTGTATCGTCAGCCCACAAATCCATCCTTTGCTGTGCCAGCAAGATGCCGTGCCTGCTTTGAGATCCCGCCTGTCTTTCCCTTCTTTGCCCACAAAAGTCTCTGAAACAAAAGAGGAGGATTTAATATTATGTAAAATCTACTATGGAACAGGTAAAATGATTCATGCCCCTGGCAGAACAGCGGTTGAACTTGGATCCAGTAATTGTTTTCAGTAGACTGATTAAACTTGGATCTTAACCTTTAAATGCAGAGTCAGCAGAAAGTATCAGTGTCCGGCACTTACCGAGCAATTTCAGAGCCACGCTAGGCGACAGATTCCAGTTTTGTGTCAATATAATCCATCTTCAGTGTCAGAGATAAAAAGAAAATAGCATTTGTATTTTGATATCATTTGTCAGTGAAAATTAGTTTTCATAATCTTTTTAATGTGAAAGTCTGACTTTCAAAAAAAAAAAAAAATCATGAATCCAGCATGATTAACCCCCCTTTTTCCTCTCAAACAATGAATTTTTGTGGACCAGTGCAGCTGCTGCAGCAGCCACCCATAAAATTATCTACTGCTCAGAGAAATGGAAAACTAAATGCCATATTTTTGGATTGTTAAGTGTCACTTCAGTGAAATGTACTCATGGTTGAATAGCTCCCACTTATTTTCTAGGGATGGTTAAAAATGAGGAAATTGTGACAATTCTTGAACATATTCAATTGCTTTTCCTTCTGTTGTTCTTGCTGAATGGGGAGAATGCTTTTATTTTTGGATATTTTAAGGGGAAAATATTCCAAATGTTTGGTTTTGCCACTACTTCACCTCTTTTTCTCCTTCTCGTGTTTGCCACTGAAAAGAGGAGAAAGTTCAGCAGTGGGGAATGAGGACCTAGGGGGAGAGAGAAGAAGAAAACCTGAAATGCAGTTTATTTCAAAGTAAATGATAAAATGCAAGATTGTGTCTTGAAGGAGAACATTTTCAGTGAAAAAGCTTTGCAAAATATTTAAGAGGACTGGAGAAAAGGGAGGAAATATGAAGTCCAACATGTTTTATGTGCTTGCTTCGTTCAGACTGTGGTTTTGAGGAGTGGGAGGGATGCTTGCAGTGGGCACGGTACCGCCTTGACCTGAAGACCTCCCTGTTGCTCAGCAGCTAAAAACAGGAACATTACCAACGTGTTTTGGGAGAATTGGGGCTGATCCATGAAGGAGCTGAAGGCAGAGCCACGGGGAGTTGGAGAACTAGGGCTTTCCCACCAGCAGGATTAGCTCAGAGAAACCATAAAGGTGAAAGAAAGAAAAAGGCATAAATTAGGTATTTGTGTGTGGCTTCACTGGTGTGAAAGGGAAGAAGAAAAAGCATGAATAATTAATTAATCCCCCCAAATGTCTTTGAAAATACCAACAACTATCTGGATGAGAGGGGAAGTGCCGCCTTATTTCAGTCCTTGTTTCAAAGGAGCAGTAGACACCCTGTGACACAACAGACTGATGGGGCTTTTTAAGATTAAAAATAGCTTAGAAGAGCCATTGAAATGGATTATGAACTGGCTTATGGAGATGAAGCCAAGGGTGTCAGTGAAAGAGAAATTTCAGAGTGAGGAGGGGAAACAAGTGGGGTCAGTACCATGGGCCTTTTTTCTGATTAATCGTGAATGTGGATGACCTTGGTGAAGGTGAAATTTCAAAATAGGTTTGCACAGTGCTAATCACACAAGGCTGGAGTGTAGCAGCCAAAGACAACCAAGCAGACAGGCAATTCAAGAGAGTTAAAGTTAATTATAAAGATGCACAAGCTATTCGTGTCATTTAGCATATGGTACCATAGAATCATAGAATAGTTTGGGTTTAAAGTATTGAGATGAAAACTTTATTTAGAGGATAGCAGGGATTTCATGGTCTCAGCTAAAAAAGAAACTTTACTGGCTGGGTTGACCTGATCTACAAACCATAGTTTCCCCGTAATGTCTCCCCATAGTCAGTAGATGCTTATTAATAACCTTACAACAGAGCACCGTGTCGGCTGGACTCGCTGCTGGAGATGTTGCCTTGGTTTTGGATTGCCCCCAGTGCGCTTGACAGGGACATGTGCAGGTGTGAATATGTTAAACCATGTTCTGAATTCAGAGCAGTCAAGACTGTAAAAAGTTGACAATCAGATGTGTGGATGCGCTGTTCTGAGATGCCTTCATCCTCCGAGCACCAGAGATGTTTCTGAGGAAAAGCTGAACTTAAAAGAGTTTTATCAAAAAATGCCATTTGGAAAACCGAAGCTAGGGGGGTGGTGAGATTTTCTGATTCCTTTTTAGGGTTTGAGTATATCCCTTTGAATATTTGGCAGCTAGAAAATGTTCAGTGGCTTAGTGATGTGATGATGCTCTTTAAAGGGAAATACTGTGTGATCATAAAGATGGACTTCATCCAACAGATCGTTTCTTCTAACTTCTGTGACATGGACAAGATCCCAAAAGTTTGGCTGCCTTTTCAAAGTCACTAAACTTCTCAGGGCAGGCAGAAGGGGCTGAGCATTTCGTAAGATGTGTTTTCTCATGATGTTTTCAGAGCTTTCACCCAAAAATGGATCTAGACCCAAATACATTCCGAAGCTCAGGCTCAGGACCGAGTCTGAACTCTGTGTCTTGGTCGCTGCTTCTTGCTTCTGGTCATCGAACGAGAGGGAGACACAGACCTTCATGGTATTTCAGTGTTTTGGGTTAGTACCTGGAACCAGAAACAGGCAAGAAATGTGTGAGGTAAAAATTAACTGAACTTTTTTCAGACCTTAAATTTGTTTTAGCTTCGGCACATTTTGTCCAAACCAATTTGTCTGTCTCTAATGCAGTGTAAATAGCATAAAGCAGTTGCTTTGTGAAATATGTGACGTTTGTAGAAAAGTATATATAGACTGGCTTCCAAAATCAATATAGTAAACCCTTGATATTGCATACCGAAGTTCATTTCTGTTTTGACACATCTTCAAAGTAAGATATAGAGCCCATTACTTCACATGCTTTTTAAATTTAAACACAGCAATTTATGTATTGATGAAAATGTGTAAGTCATAATCTTTATGAATGGCTTTTGGAACCCATTTATCAGAAATCTCTGGTTTTATTTTGTATGCGCTATTCTAGTTGCTTGTTTGATTTAGCAAAGAGTCTGCAGAGTTTCACGGTTTTGGACAAACTGAATTGCTGAACAAACTCCTTGGTAGCATGGCTCTGTAACGGGCGACTAAAACTGCACAGAGCCACTTGTACATGCCGTCCGGCAGTAATTAGGGACGTTACATTTTATTTTTTATAAAGAGTTTTATTAAGAAATATTATTAGAGAGACCATGGCATTAGGCGTGTGGAGCTGTCCTCTGATCTATCTTCTCCTGCCAGTGTGATAACTAGTTGACAAGTATGCCAGCTCAAGGCCTCATCTTTTAAAGGGATATAATGCTGTCACTAACACTAATAGGTCCTAAGGGCCCTGAGCAGCCTCCCCCCAGCTCCTGCCCATGGCCCAGGGCCCTGTTTTAGCCCAGCCTGGGGCTGTCAGTCCCTGCCCCAGCGATGCTGTAGGATGCCATGGGCTGATGTCCCCGCTTGCCCTCAGCCAGTCCCCATCCCCACAGAGGTGCCCATAGCCCGGGGAAGAATGTAAAGACAATTTACATTTGTGAGGTTTCAAAGGTCTGAGCTCCAAGCGTGGCTAAGATTGCAAATCTAATTTAAGCTGTTTATCAGCTGTTTTTTAGTTTAACTTTCTTAAGAGTTCTCACAGACATGAGAGAGAAAATAGATACTGTATCTCAGCCTGCTATGCAGAATGATGTTATCTAAATCTGTTCATCAGAATGGTTTCAAAGTATTTACACCTAAACTTACAGGTTTTCCAAAATACATGAAACCATTCTTCACAGCAGAGAGATTCTGATGCTTTTTTGCTTTAATCTGATAAATCAGAATGACCTTTTAGCGCGTGCCATGAAAGCCGTGTTTAAGATTGTAGAGGGACGGTGTTGACAGCAAAGATGAAATGGATAAAGGAAAAAACCTCCTAAATTTTTGTGTTTGGCATCTTTTTTCTGTTTAAACCAGGGGACTTGTATTGGATGGATAATAAGTAATTAGAAGCAAAACTAAGTTTTCACCTTCGCTACCCACTCAGCAAAACAAAGTCCTGAAGGCTTGTCATCTAAGCTGTCCTGATGAGTCCTAACATGTCCTGACACTCCTCTGGCTCAGCTGTCCTCCACTTCCTCTGCTTATTGCAGACAATAAGGACTGAATTAATGAAAAAAGGCAAACTATTGTTCCACTTTGCTTTTTGACGTGTGTGGGAGGCATGATCTGGCCAATTTTACCCGGCACGTGCTGTTGCGTTGCTTGCAGAATAGCATTGCCATCGGTATGAGAGGTCTTTGGGGCTGCAGGACCAACGGTGAAGCTCCCACTGACTCAACTAGGAGAAAAGATGTCAGAGCACTGACAAGGAGGAGCACTTCATGTATCTGGGAAGAAAACTGGGGGTCAAAACTCGCATTTTTTTTTCCCCAGGTGTGCGACTGTGCAACTCTATGTACACTTTCTTTAACGAATAAGCAAGGTGAACGGTTCTCTAAGTTCACGTGAAAGGGTTTAGAAATGCTGAAATAAAACTTAGTTAAACCGAGGAAAGTGCTGAGCAGATATGGCTACACTTATTTTGGGACAGAAGCTTGTTTCTGCATGATGCTGGATATTGCTGCACCTTGTAAGGGACTCTTGTTAACAAAAGCTTACCTTGGGCTCTGTAAGTAAATCCCGTAACTTCATCCCTTCATCAATTCATCGCTTTCCCCACATCACTAAGTGCTCTGTTAGGAAATTAATTAAGTAATAGCTATGAAGTTTTTTAAATCTTTTGGGTGAATTGCTGTGCAGAAAATTTCCCTTGCCTTCAACCTACAGACTTTTGTTTATATACCAGAAAGCTTCCATAGCCCCAGGTACAACGTGTCTTATTTAAAGTCTAAAAGTATCGAGGCAGCCACACCATTTAGTCTTAGGGAGAGGATGTGCTTTTCTTCAGCAGGTGGTTATTTGAGCAATCGCACCAGTGCTAGCAAGAGTGCTGTCTACTCTTAGGCAGCATAGGCCTGACTTTCAGGATGTCTTATTTGGAGCTGCTGCCTCCATCGCAGCCTGCAATGTTTGGATGGAAAAATTAGTTATGTCAGCTCAGCCTTAAATCCTGGAACTGTTTTAAATAAATCATTCTTCTCTTCCTGTAACGCTGGCATGCTGGGGCCAAGAAACGGAGTTTGGGACATGGAGTATTTTCTACAAACCAAATTTATGTTGTTGGTTTTTTTTTTAATTACTAGGCACTGCAAATACAGTGACTGTTCCAATCAGGATCAACATTAATTTCTTCGTAGCTTTCAAATGTTGTAACTACATTTCTCCCGACATGTTGGCATCTGTGTTGGTATTTATAAATTTTTGCATGCTTTGACTGCCATGCAAATTGTTCCAGAAAGTACCCTCTAAGGAGCTGAAGTGAGAGAGAGAATTCAGCAGTCGTAATAACCCTGCCTTTTAAAAGATTATTTTGCAATTAAAGTTGTGATGTTTTTATAAAATGGGTGCACAGAAAGTGACTTGCTGGCATCAATAACAGATAAAGTAGGGTTTTGCATGTACAAATAAAAGAGCAATTCCATTCCCCTGAACTCGCATATATAGTATCGGTTCACATTTTGACTTTTTAAAATATTTGCTTACAAATCTAAAAAAGACTCATGTATGCAGTGTAGGGGCATCCTGGCTGATAGTAGCTGTTCCCTAGGGAGTATGTTCTCAAGCTTGTATCAGGCAGAATAATTACCAAGTTTTTTAATAGAAGCAAATGGGATTTATGCATTCTTACTGTATATGGATTATGTAAATTTATCTGTGAATGTTATTAATCTTTTAAACACAGCCCCGCTGCAGCTGATATTCCCATTTCATATTGAACCCAAGGGGAACAAGCGGTGCTCGGTACCTGGGAGCATGCAATCCTTCCTCATTTTCCCCTCCGTAACCTTGCCTATGGACTCGAATATCCCATCGGTATGTGTTTGAGCGCAGTTGCTGCTCTGGGAGGGGCAGAACCTGTTTCATAAACAGTGCGTGCTTCCAGACCTTGGGAAGCCATGGGGAAAGGTTGGTATTTCGTTCCCCATACATCACTGCAATCAGGTAGCTGATAGCGTGTCGGTAGCCTGCGAGGGGCCTGGAAGAATGGGGCTCTCCTGCCACTCCCTCTGTTACTTGATCATCCCCAAGCTGCAGATATTCTCCCTCTCCTCTGTTGTAAGCTCCTGTAAGCGGGATGACATTCCAGTGCTCTGAGGTCTAAAGGTATTTAAACCCAAATGTTTAAGGATGAAATAGGATCTATTTATTTTGCTTTCCAATGTGTTCCTAACCAAAGAGTTGGAGACCCGCGATGGGGTATGACTTCCCCTCTTGAAAAAAGTAACAAGGGAGCAGGGGAAAGTTCTGTCTTTGCCAAGGTAATCAGGAAAAGGAATAATATAGAAAGAGGTAAAACCCACCGCTGTGTATCCATCGTAAAGAACAGACCAGCAAGCCCATTACTACTTACCATCCTCCTCTCGCCGTTGCTGAGAACCTGACCTCTCCTTCCCTCCATCAAAAATAAATTTGCCATAACAAAATTAGTTCTGTCCGGCAGGTTATTAGCCAACAGAATATATAGCTCAGCCTCTGAGCTCATCTGCTAAAATCACGATGAAAACCTGTCCCTGTTGAACTCACTGGGAATTTTGCCGTTGTTTTCAGAGGAACTTGGATTTCTTTGCAGGTTTTTAGAAGGCTTTGAAGTTGCTTCTCTAAAACGACCTGTTTACTCTTGTGTAAATAGAACATACATACCTCATGTATTTATATTGCTGTACTGTCAAATTGGTGCAAGCTATGAACAGTTAGAAGCAACACTGATGCTAAGAGGGTTCAATATGTTCCCTCTGCTGATTAAAGTTTAAGCTAAGTTTAGACTAAAGCAGATACATTAATGCATGAAAAAGTTGAATATTTAAACCCGAATACATAAACTGATTACAGAAAAAAGTCTGTAAAAAGATAAAGAGCCATCTCATAACATCATTTGTCACTGATCCTTTTGTCACGTCCCAGTTTATGAAGTGCCAGTGAACTGGTCACACTTTTTCACTGTGAAGTTCTCTGGCCACTAAGCATTTCTCCTGTCCTCTTATTTTCCAGAAAATGTTAGGAACACAGACTTTAGGGCTGAAGAGGGAAGTTTATTATCCTTTCTGTGAAGTTCCTTTCTGCTAGGAGTTATCAAGTCGCATACATGATGAATGTAACCCAGTTGTGCCTGTGTATCTGTCACCACTCCTCTCAGATTGCAGCCTCATATGATCTTAAAATAGCACTGAAAAGACATTAGTACATCGCATATACCTCTATACCATATGCTAGGGATAAAGGAATATAATTGGGAGTCTTTCTTTTTTTTTTTTTTTTTATGTATTATAATGTTTTAGCTTCAGTTCCTGCAAAATATTTTATTGCTTCCAACAGAAACTACTAATATTTGACTCCGCTTATGCAAACAATGATTCTTGCCCTGCTTTTAGCTTGATTAATGCACTAAGGGAAAAAGCTCAGAGTAAAATGTAACATAAATCTTAAGATAATTTTTTGTTTTGGTTTTGTTTTTTTTTTTTTTATTTTAAAAGCTATTTTAATCACAGTATCAACCCTTTTGGAATGGGTTTGTCATCTGTTGAAATCAGATCTTCTCTGCTACTGTCATCAGTATAGTTTTGTTTGAATAAATACCAGAAAGATACAGACAATATGTATCTGATGCATAACTTATCTGGTGCTCTCATGGTGAGCTCCGAGCACCCTGTTGACCACTTTCTGTGTGTACTAACACTTTCAAAATGTACAGTCATAAATGTTGGTGGAAAATTAACTTGCATTTGTTTAGGCGTACTGCATTTTAAGTACGTCCTTGGGTGAGAATCATCAGTGCCACAAGCCAGTACGATGCAATTTATGCCTGATAGCCTTTGCACAGCAGTGGATTGCATTCGTATGTGATTATGTCCACTTAGAAATGTTTGCTCACTCATCCAGGCAGGAAATAAAACACTTAGATGGAAGTTATGTGTCAAATCACTCCTCGACAGCACAACTTGAATATCAGATTATGCTTTTCAGTTAATCCAGAACATGAAAATCTGTCACAGAATGTTTTCTCAATTCTTTTCTCAGTTATAACTGTTATTTGAAGAAATGATCAAATATGAACAGGAAAATCATAAGCAGCATCTGCTTAGAAAATAAGCAGGGACTACCTATGCCTCAATATAATCAAACAAGTCTATACGTCGTTGGCCGTTTAGGCATTGTTATAGTAAACATCATTAAAATAGCAAAGAAAAATGCTTGTAGTACTTGAATAACATATGAAATATCTCTTTTATTTCCTTGCTTTTGCATGTGATATGTATGAAGTACCCACACGAGTTTTTATGATTTGTGTCCAGATTTACGTGCCCAGCTGGTACTCCGGAACAAGAGTGGGGCTGGATCTGTTTGGTGTACCTAATATTACTGAGTGTCCTAGAAAGCCGTGGGATATCAGCTGGCTATAAAACCTGCACTGCCCTTAACATCTTTCCCCACAGCTTCCTCATCGGTTTCGGCGAGGGGCTGGGGAGGCGCTGCCTTGCAAACTGCCTTCTGCTTGTGGGAGCAGGGAGAACAGATGTGTTGTTGCTGGGGTCTTCTCAAACTTTACACTCACTCACCTGAAGATTTTAAAGCGCTGTTAGACTTTAAACCGTAAGTTGCCAAGTGAAAGGTAAGTATGACTGTTTGTTAAACTGCTTTTATTTCTTCACTTACTTACAACACGAGTGCGCCATTGGCTATAATTGCTGAAGGTGCTTTGTAGTCACTTGCTAGCCCTTCCCTCTTAGCAGCAGCACCATATAAAGAGAAACCATTTGTTTTTACCATTTGTGTACAAAGCTGGGCATCGCTGCCTGCAAACCTTTGCACACTTCCT
The DNA here is from genome assembly GCF_000699105.1 of Pygoscelis adeliae. NCBI lineage: Eukaryota > Metazoa > Chordata > Aves > Sphenisciformes > Spheniscidae > Pygoscelis > Pygoscelis adeliae. Next base: position 4,732,640 of record NW_008824309.1, on the reverse strand, counting down.
CATAGATGGAAAAAATATGGAGTGTGGTGGTTTGGGGCTGCTTCTCAAAATGCATGTACTTTTTTTTGGTTTGTTTTCTTGGCTTTTTTGACTCTGTGTTTGCTCAGGTGATGCTATCTCAAAGTGTACTTCATCTTACAACACAGATCTCTTCTTCAGTCCTGTTGTACCAGCGCATTTATTTGTGGTGCCTTTTAAATATGAGCCAGTTGCCTGAGCAGAAGCTACTTTGCATCCTAGATTTTAAATGTTTCTCAGATGTAAAGTTATTGATCAAACAGCCTTGGGAGCAGTAGCTGTGGCTGAAGCACAGAATCTTATGGAGGAAAATTAGTACTATTAGCACATCTGGGGGTCTCTGTCCTTATGTGCAGCAGTTTTGGAATCCTCCTTCAAACCCATCTGCTCCAAGCTAGCTGGCAAGTGAAAAAGCCAAGCATCTGCATGCCACTTGTTTGTGTACACACCAAAGTATTTAAGTGGTCAGAAGTTTTGTCTCTGGTGTATCCGAATTTATTATTTTGTTCTGCTTTTTCCTTCCTGACGAGTTTCAAGGCCAAGCTCTTTGCAGGGGAAGTAGGTCCAAAATATAATTAGGAACGTTTTCCATTTTTTAGGTCATAGGAAGCAGTCCTATTACCTGGTGGGATGTTTTGGAGAGTTTGCTCTAAAGGGCGAGAGTTTTCTCTAAAGGGCAGGGAGTTTTCCTCTTACTGCTCAGTGCCACCCCCTTTGACATACTGTTTTATCAAAAACTGTGGAAATTTAGGTTAAGGGAGTAGGAGGTTTTGGTGCAACAACCTAATCCCCAGCAGGAAATTTATTGAGTTGCCAATTTATGATCATCTAATGAACTTAGAAAGAATCTGAATGTGTTTCTAAATATCCGCCTGAAATCAACGGTGACTCTCTTTATTTTCGGCCTCGGGCAGATTGAAATTGAGACAATAAATGAGAGTGTCTCATTCCAAAAGAATGAGAGTTGGCAGCTTTGCACAGGCTTTGCTTTTGAGGGAGGAGGAGGAACAACCAAGGGCTGAAGTTCCCTCTTCAGTGAGGGCTGGTGAGATTAAATAGGCGTCAAATCAGCCTCTGTTTGCTTTTTGTCCAAAAAAGCTAAATTCTCCTCTGCCCAGGTCCACAGGCACTGTCTAGAAAATGAAGTATTGTTGAGAAAGCCCTAGGAAAGAGGAAAAAACCTCACTTTTAAATCTCTCTCACACTAAAACCCTTAGAGAATTTAGGTGTCTGTAAAATGTTTTGAGATTCTCCATTTTCAGGCATAATTAGCTAAAAATACCTTTAACTAATGGTATTTAAGATCAGTATGTTTTTATTAGACTTTTGTACTGTGTATAAAGCTGTGATCTGACTAACGCGATTTAACATACCTAAACAGAGAGTAGACTGCTAACAGCCCAGGAAGCGATCGGGCGAGGGCGTTTTTACTTTTATTGCACTGTTGTATCTGGTAACGTCGATCCGACCCCGCTCTAGGAGCCTTTAATGCAATTATGCCGAACAATATTTAAAGCTGTGAACAGATGCAGGCCCCCCGACTCTTGGGCACGTTTCCCCATCTACATGATCTCTCTGGCCGCCTTTTGAAGTCCTCCTGGTACTGGAGGTGGAATTTGTTTGGTATGAACTGGAAATCTAAATAGCTCTGCAAACACAATGACAGATGGCAAAATCCCAGTTGGAACGTGTGACCAGCAAACTGGCTGCGATTTGTTTTCACTCCAGGGTAGACAGCAGACATACTGTGTCTGCGGAACAGCTGTGACAAATATTTAATTCGAGAACTTTCTAAGAGCGGGGAGCATTTCCAGGGAGGGGGGGGGAGAGCTACCTGTGCGATTTCTCAAATAAGAAAGGAGAATTTTCCTTGAGACCCAGGGGAAAAGAAAAGCTCAAAAAGTCGAAAATGAGTGGAAGTCTATGTAATATTTATGCGCTCAATCCAGTGTGGTTTACTGCATCAGTTTGTTACGAGGAACGGAGAACAGAAATGGAGTTTCATCAAGTAAAGATGTTGGCTTTTCAATGCCAGCAAGATTTTTCATTTTCTAAATGTTGAACAATGCATTTTCTTAAGGGAATTATTCTTTTTTGTTTTAAAAATATTTTTAATAAGGGACTGGAAAGATGATGTGCTCTCATGTGAGTCCAAGTTCACAATGTTTGCAAACCTTTGAAGTGATTTCTTTATTATTATTACAATTTTTTACTCTTGGAATGAAACATAAGTACATAAGAATACAATGAACGAGAGTATTATCAGAATTAAGGGAATGATCCAAATGCCTTTTCTGTTTAAGTACCAAACATAATTAATAACTGAAGTAATATATAAGCTTTTATAAGCAATGTGTACTGGATATTGTGCTTTTCTTTTTCTTCTTCTTTTTCACTGGTGTGTTATACTCAAAATAAATAGTCTGCTCACATCCTGGGCCCTTTAAAGCTGATGGCAAATTTTGTTTGAAAACAGTATCAGGTTTAAACGACAAGACCTTGTGTCCAGCATTATCCTGCGTCCCCTACATCTGCTTTGTTTTTCCTATGTCTTTGTATACAGCCAAATTCCCCGAGTACATTATCTTGGCTCTCAATCCCTACTTTCCCCACCCAAGGCCTTAAAGAATAGCATATTGTGTTTCAGAGCACCATGACAAAAGTCCCAAATGTGCCATTTCATATAAGTAATGTAAAAAAGGCTTGTAGTAGTCTTTGAGGAAAGTTTTCTCCTTTTTTAAAAAAAGCCGAGGAGTTTCCAAGTATTTAGATTTAATTGAAAACTAAATTCCTAAGAGGGGACACTGAATGGGGATCTATAAAACTAACTCTTTTAAATGGAATGTGGCTTGGCCGCAAAACTTGTTAGCACTAGCATGTGAGTCTGAAATATATTGTATGTGTGTGCGCATATGCATGTAGATAGGTTTGATAGATAGACCTGTATATAGGAACGTATTTAATCCTTGGTTTCTTATACTTTAATGACTGGGGTCTTGATCTATTTCCCAATGCAGAAAAGACTAGTTCGTCAACTCAAAGGATGTATATTCAGATTTCTAAACATTAGTAATCACAAAGTATGATCTAGATGCTTTTTTTCATCCTCTGATATATAGTAGAAAAAGACGAGAGTAATATGGGAATCCTGAGTAAAAAAAGAACTGAGTTTATTGAAGTGAAGAAATTATCATCTCAAGTATATAGCAAAGTTTTGAATAGGGAGAAGTAAAGCTAATCTCATGGAGTATGAAAAATGTCTCTGCATCTACCAGGCAGCGCAAGGCTATCTTCATTTTAACCAGATTGTTGATTACAATCTCTGTTATTCTTCAAGATATATAAAAAACATATTAGTGTGTTTCTAATTATAGATAAATTATATCATTACTTCCTTTCCATGCTTTTCTGTATGCTAGTCTCACTTTATAAGCTGTTTTTATATTAAGAAAGCATTTTTTTTAACCGTGATAAGAATAGCCTCTAGAAGATGGTTTTATAAAAAAACACGTGCAAGTCATGCTCTTGACACATTTATTCTGCTAATTGTTTCACTGTATAATTTCTCCAGGAGACATGGCCAGGTCAGACCTGATGGTGGGAAAGGAGCCTGGTTTAACAAGGTTTACAAAGGATGTTCTCTTCTTATGTATTCAAAAACAGAGGGATGGTCTTTTCAGAGAGAGCACTGAACTGGGAGCTCCTATTCAACTTTACGCCCACAGTATCTGGCAGACTGTTTTCAGAGCTGCTGTTTCCTAGGAATCCCCCATCCTATAAATATGGACTGCATTCTTTGTTCCTAGAAGTACACCCTAAATTTCATTGTGCTGAAATGAATGTTGTTTGCTTATGCCAAGTAAGTCACTTGAGGCTGTATCAATGACCTACTTGTTCATTTAGTATGTTAAGGACATTAAACTAACTAATTATTAATGAACCTGTTGAAGTTTACGTTCACTGAACTTTTCGTAATATCCTTCAGGGAACGTGTCCCATAAAACAAGAAATTTGCTGTCCTTCCTGCTAAGAGAGAGTCAGCCTGGGGAGGGACTTTCTAGTGACAGAGAAGTATTGTTCTCCGCTTAGAGCAGAAACTCATAGAAATGACCTTTCTCTCCCATGTACTGCTTCTTAGCCGTGTTTACAAAGCCATGTGAGCATCATTACTTGTATGATTATAGATGCATAAAATGAGTAATAGAGAGGTGAACGACATGTCCGAGATGAAGGATCTTGTGAGTGGTGAGGTCAAAACATGGTGTTTTGACTTCCTGATCTCATTATTTGCCCAGAAACAAGCTGCTTGCATTAAAACAAAAACATAATACAGCAGAGAGGTTACAGCTTATAATAGCAGGAGCCTAATAAGACCCAGAAGTAGAGCAAAGCAGGGATGGCCATCTTACCAAGGGGCTAGAAATACGTAACTCTTCTGCCCCAACTTCACCTGCAATGTTCCGTTATTCGAAGCAAATACAGAATTCCAATAGCACAACTTCCATGTGGTGCTTCATGGTGGAGCAAAGCGTGGGGTAGACCCCCTGCCTCATGTAATGATTTTTAAGTAGTCTGAGAACAATCTGCCCTTAAGAAGTTATAAGTTACACCAGGGGAATGACAAACTGTCAAGCCAAGTTGCTTAAAAGACCAAACAATATATTAGTCTAAACTGACTTTGCGTTCAGAACTACTTAAAAAAAAAAGAAAAGGGAAAAAAAAAAAAAAGACTCCAACCCAACCGAAAAAAAGATGTGTGCCTGGAGAAATAAAATAGATCTGTGCCTCGTTGTTGTGTGGTTTTACACAGATGCAGAGCAAAGCCACGAAGCCATGTTAGGAACAGATGTACTGCATGTTTTATAAGCCTTGAAGGACTTTTCAGTTGTGCCTGATGGACTTGCATCTGCACCTGCATCTGTACGCAGTGATTTCTGGAGAACGGTGTCACGGATTTCAAACAGCTGCTTTGAGGTCCCATCTTGTTGACTAATATCCCCGTGAAGGCACCTGCACAGCGTGCAAAAGAGTAATAGTGGTGTGTGAACGTGTATCGGGGGCGGCCTGAATTTAGCTTTTCAAAGTGCTATTTGAGGCAGACAAAATGCTTTATTTCGTGGGGGAAAATGTAATATTGAAGAAAAGCATCAGGGCAAACTCCAAGCAGCTGCGTGGCTTGAAACAGAAAAACCTAAATCCATGAAACTTCAGCATGTGATGGGAAGACTGGCAGCATTTGGTCGTCAGCCTAAGAGATGGGGAACAGGAAATAAGTCCCGTCTTACCCTTCAACCTTGGCATCCCTGGAGATTTCTGCCCTTACAGTGCCCCGCAAAGGAGCAACCCAGTAGTTCAATGATTTCAATGGCTCTAGACTTCGAACAGGATTCTGTGGATGGGAAATTATTTGGGGAAGACAGGGAGCAGCTTACCCTCCCGAATGCTTTCCCTCCCATTGCAGTACCTGGTCCGTATGTAGATAGCACCTTCTAATGAGCAGTAATGCTCATCTCAGACTGTGGCTATATATTCCACAATATAAATAAAGTCAGCCTTGGCAATGCTTTCCTTGCTACTCAGGCACGCAAAGCAATTAATTAGTTACTGAACTGTTGCAGAGTTTCTGACAGACTTGGGTAACAGTGTCAAAAGCAGAGAGCTTGATGAAAACCTGGCAAGAAAACTAAGGTTATGTGATACTTAAATTCATGAAGATACAGACCTGGGAGTAATGGATGCAGTAGAGTGCGTGTGCAATGCACATTTCTTTCTCCTTGGCAGCATAATTGTTTTGCAGATTTCCTGTGGAAATCAAATCAATCTATAGCTGTGCTGCTAGATGGATATCCTGAAGTTGTCACTCCTCTGGTATCTGAGCTCTCCCGGTGGGTTGCAAATTGTTCTAGATAAATGATTGCATTTATTTTCTTCTCATACTGTGTCCAACCACCTGCTTTTTTGTGTTGCTGTAGGAACTTGTAAAATACTCCACACTTCATAGATTTTTGAACTGGAGCCCATAAACATGGCAGAACAAATTTGGAGCTAATTTTACAGTGGCACAGGTTGCCAGAAAGGACCATTAATTAAAGAAATCTTTAGCCTGTCATCTGTAATAATACTGATTAAAGGTTTTTCCTTCTAGATCTTTCAGATACATACTGTGTATGAACTTGCATGGTCTAAAATAGAGCTAAGAAAAAGACTTGAGGTTTTTCTAAGGGGAGAGAAGGTATGTTTTTCACCCTTTTAAAAATGCTCTGAGCTAAGATCCATGTTCAAACTTGGTGACATTAATGACTGCAGTGAAGCAGGAGCCACAGCAATGCACATACTGTTGTTTATCCCGAAGAGTCAAACTGCTTATTCCTTGTTGCCTCACGGTGTTGTTTTCCAGGTGAAATGAAATTTGGAACATTATGACATTAGTAACATATATTAAGTGAACCAAAGACTGTTGGATGATAAATCAGTAGGTAATATGGCATGCACATACATTAGATTTATACTAACTAATAGTAAGGAATTTTTTTATGATTTATGTACTAGAGAGTTTATTATTTCCTTAAAAATGAAAACTGGGATGGTTTCAAGTGAGGATTTGATCCTGCTGTTCTAAACCAGTTGTAATTATCAGTTTCAGTGCAGGATTATGTAAATAAGATTGTAGGAGTAAAACTTAGAAAACCAGGTTTGAAATATTTGTTGCATGCCTCTAAGCTGACTGTTTGCCATAGACACAAATGATTAGTAGATGTTTTCTTTCGGTTCTAGTGGCAGAAAGGAGACCTTCCTCGCTGTCTGGGCTCTGGAGTGAGCTTTTGGTGAGCAATGTTTGACTTCATTCTTCTCATTGACATTTCTCTCTATTTATTCGCATTGAAAAGGGCCTCCTTAAAGTCTGCAGAATAGTCAGATGTGCAGCTTTCCGTCAAGCCATATGCCATTTTGCAGCCGGGGAAGGTAGCAAGCAGCCGCTTGCAGGAACAGCTATGAAGAGGTTCTTGAGAGATGCGTTACTCCAGCAAAGGGCTGCTGCAAAAATAAAGGCCATTTGCAAAGGCCAGAAGGTCAGAGTAAAGACTGACTTGAGAGAACGCAGAATGTAATCCAAGCCAAAATAAACAGTGTAATCAGAGAAAAGTAAATCGGAATTTTTTGGTAAGGGTTACAGTTTTAGTAAGATTGGGCATATCTAGCAACATATAACAGGAAGGAGATTTTATTATATTTCAAACGTAATTTCTATTAACCTCAACTAAAACTGGTTTTAAATCTTATATATTACACTTTCACCATTGTTTTTACTCCCTTTCTAAATAGACTTTTTCATCAATTTACTAATACGAGACAGTTTGCTCATCTCATGACATTTCAAAAGGGAATTTTCTATTTCTTTAAAAAAATTCTTTGAGCTACCTTCTGTTTAGAACAAATAATCACCATTTAGAAGAATAAGAAAATTCAGATATAAACATGAGATAGATTTCTAAAGGTTGCATATATGTTTATTTTAAGCAGTTGAGAATTTAGGACTGGAAAATCATTTAACTACTTTGATGTTTGATATCCTTACTCTGTACTTTCTTCCAGTAAAACTCATTAAGATATTTTTTTGGTTTCAGTTCATAAGCTTCGGGTATACACAGTCTATTAATGTCTATTAATGTCTATTATGTCTATTAATATGCCTATTAAACGCCCAATGCTATCCAATATTGGAAAGAGATTATTAAGTAAGATAAAGCGGGTGGGCGAATGCCCACGTATTTCATAGGCTTTTGATACTAAGTAATAGGGAAGACAGCGCATGTTGGAGTATGACTCTCGTGTGGCTCCTGTACTAACTGGCACGGGTGGCATCGCATTTGTTGAATGGAATTGATGCAGAACACTAAAAATGATCTCCTCTTTGTGGAACTCAACAATTATGTTCCCTATCTGGCACCTATACCAGGCTTAGCCTATGTATTTAGATCAACAATGAGGGCAATGAAAGATCTAGTTTGTATTTATAGTTAGTTATATTTAGTTCCTTGGTGTGAGGATCTCGGCTCATAATTGAAGTTTATGGATCACTTTTCACAGAATTGTCCATCACTGTGTCGCCCTGACCTCACTGACATTTTCTTTTACATCACCATCTCCTGCTACATTCACGGAAACATTTCTTTCCATTGTGGCTTTCCCACCTTACATAGCCCAGGAAAACTGTTGGGTAACGGTACCTGCACCGAGCTGCAATTATAGCCACGTTCATGCAGAGCACACACAGGTTAATTAGCCACGTTATGAAGCAGGACTTACTCTCTTACACCCCATAGACGTAGTTCTTGTGGTAGCTAAGCGCATTCGGACTACCTTGGGAGCACACACAGCACTAGATTTTACTGAAGGAGCATAAACTCGTTGCCCTGCTTTGCAGGATGCTTCTCACTTTCACAAAGTTCAGCCAAACTCCTCCTCATCTTCTGACAGCTCTAGTGGTTCCAAATCAAATCACTTCTTATCTCCTTCCGTTCGTCTAATTCTACTTTTCTCCTTCTACTGACACACTCATTTTGGCAGAGGAGCACACTCTGCCAGTTTGCCATCTGGTACTCTCTTCTTGTACGACATCACTTCACTGAAGAGACTTTCCATCGCACTTCAGAAACTTGTTTTATCTTTACCCATCTCTTACAGTATTTGTCCACTCATCTCTTAATTACCTTTTACTGTACTCCTTATCTCTCTTGAGGACACTAAATTACAATATTTTACGGAAGTGCTGAACATACTATATTTATTTTGTCTTACTATGCTTTGGTGAAAATCTATGACAGTTTTTCTAAAAACAAAAATCATTTAAATTCACTAAAAATGCATATTCTGCCTGTCCTTGTAATATGCAAAGATTCCTGCAGAATAACAGTTATAACTGGATGCACACTCCTATTGCAGCTCTGTGCTGTAGAAAATTGTATGTTTTTCTGTACAGTGACTAAATGCAAATAATTACACATTTATAATTACTTATTTTACTCCAAAGCTTAAAAAAAAAAAAAATTCTAATCAACAAGGTGGTCCTAATTTTATGTCAGTTATTTCAGCATAAAGCTCTGCCAGTAACTATTTACTATCAAGATACTTTTAGGAACATATTTTTAGTCTGAATTTTTTTTACTCTTTAATAAGCACTTAAATAAAAGAAGCATATAGCATTACCTTCTGCTTTGTTACACAGTGAATTAAAAAGAGAAGTATAAAACAGAACAGAAATGTCCCTATTACATAGAATTTGCTGGCCCATTACATATAATTTGCTTAAGTCTTTTGAGACTGAGTTACAGGTCTGACAGCCAAGACTTCAGTAACTACGCAGCTTAGAAAATACACTATTCTATGTTAGTTTTTGTTCACTAGCTAATATGCTGTAACATTTTCTACAAAATGGCTTGTCTAAACTATTTTTAAAAGAGCTTACATTCTGCTACCAAAAGTCTAGTTAAATATTATAGTGAAAACCAAGGAATCTGGAGATACATTTTACATCCTTAACTGCTGATCTGCTCTGTATGGCTGTGCAGCTTCAGTGTCCTATAATGGTGATGAATTTAAAGGAGAGATTATTATCATATATCCATCCACATGAATTCACAGGATTCCTAGTGTGAGTGAAGAAAGAAAATAGTCAAGCCAAATTCTCCTTGTGTTCTAAAGTCTCGAAGATAAAACAAATGCTGCTGAACATAAGGTTTTAAGGCCAAACCCAAAAAAGGATTTAGCAGTGAGGCAGACTTCAGTGCCTAAATCCAAAACTGCACTACCAAAATATCATCAGCTCAACTGTGGAAGTAATGAAAATGTACTGGCCGTTCCCCCTTTACTCAGAAATTTCACTGTTTTTCAGGTTCCCTGTGTGCCCAGCTGCCTCAGCCTGACTGCGAGATGTCTGGCTCTCGCTGGAAGCCAGAAAGGAAGAGGAACGGCACGTAGATCCTCAGAGCACATCCTCCCACATGCTGGCAGGCCTCGGTCCCCGCAGAATTCAATTGCCGTAACTCTTTTTTTTTCTCCGAATGTTACTGATGGAAGAGTTGGTTGTGGCACTGCCTTCTCTATACCCCGTAGCCGGGCTTTTAGAGAAATTTGGTCAAGAAGCAGGTAACCCAGCTTGTTCTTATCTTCATGGAGGTCACCACCGCATTGCCCATCTTCAGGATGAGTGGTCAGAGCAGTAGGCTGTAGACCAGATGGGGTGGGTTCGTCCGCTAAAGATTTTGTTGGAATTTTACCACTGTGTGGGAAATAATGCAGGATGTATTGCACCAGAGATTTAAAAAAAAAAAAAAAGAATGTGACTGTGGCTTAATCTGTACCATGTGTGGTCACAACAGGCAAGACTGGACTTCAAACTTTAAGTCTAAGAACTTTTTGATGTTAAATTTTGGTATTAAATGCATCAAGTCTTGGCAGCAAGGTCAGGCTCCAGGACTTGCTGTTGAAGACATGATGTTGCAGAGTCAGTGTGCTTTGTAACCTTTCTCCTGTCGGTCCCATGACTCCTCTGGTTTTGTTGCATGGCACACAATAGACAAGGAAAAGCAGAGGGAGTCCTCTGCCGTAGATCCACATCATACATCCCTAGTTATATGAACACGTTTGCTTCTCCTTCCGCCTTTGCAAAGGCTGCTGTTGCTTTCGCTGCATTTGAAGAACTGCATTTGTAAGGCATGACTCAGGTATTCAGGACTCTAGAAAACCATCTACATATTTTTTATATTGTCATCTTTAGGAAGCAACGTACCCACAAGTCAGGGTGCTGTACTCAGGAGCTACTTGGCCTTGGCTCTCTGATGAACTTTTCTGTGCTTTGTAGCAAAAGTTGTTATTTCAACCACACGTTAGGAGTAATCCCGATTTTAGAGATTCTATTTCTTAATTATGAGAACACAGCAGAGTAACCTTTGATGAATTTGTACTGATTTGTCATAGGTGTCATAAAAGTTCAGGCCCAAGAAAAGTTTTATTTTGTTTACATCCCATTAGAAGAAACCTTCATATGGAATTCCACAACAAATACTAGCCTAAAATCAAATGAAATTAAATGAAAAAAATAATTTCAGGTAATTTACATATTGCATTTCATACAATTTTTTTCTATTTATGAATGTATCGAGTTGCTGTTTATTTATTTTTCTAAATGATAGGTTTATATTACAGAAGAAAAACTTTAATGAGCTCAAACTAGCTTCAGTTCAAGATTGCATCTGTTTTTTTAAACTTTTACCACTGTTCCTTCAAGTACAACCAAATATAAACCACGGAGGCCTCGTTGCTGCACTTAGTACCTGAGCCTGTCTTCAGAACGTGCTTTGGTTACCTTAGGTTTGTGTGCAAGAGCTTGACAGTCCTTTCCGGCAGATCCAGCGGCAGGACATTAAAGAATGGTATAGGGAAAATGGTGGGAATGCTTAATCCAAGAAGAGATAAACCAGACAAACCCAAACCAAATCAAAATGGATTTAGGTATTTTTCACTCTACTGTAAAATGGTTTTGCACCGAGTAACTGATTTGCATTTTGTCAGTCAGGCAGGCTTTTTCATGAGCCTGTAACATTTCTGTCCACGAGAGACAGTGTTTTGTAAAGGCAAGGCTGGGTTCTTTCAAGGCTTTGGGGACCTCGTCTTGCGGTAAATGAGAGAACGTCCATTGACTTCAGCTGGAACAGGATCAAGCCCTTTAAACATGCAATGAAATGGCTTTCTAAAGCCTATGAACTTGAGCCCAGTATTTATCAAGTCTGTGTCATATTATATGTTGAAATCAGGCAACAATTGTATTTTCACATGGCTTTGGCAAGAAACCAGGAGAGACTTTGGGACTTCAACTGACTTTCTCATGGGGTGAAACTGGAGGAAATATTTTTACAACACCCTGTAGGGAGAAACTTGGTAGTTTTCTACCCCATTGTCTGCCAGCAGCTTTGGAAGGCAGCGGGGTTCTTTGCCATGTTGCTCAGCTCTACAGAGGCTCTTCTCTCCGTTTATTTGTAGTTAATATTTTAACCAGTTATTTATGGGTGGAAAGACCCTTCAGTTCTTCAACAGCAGGTTTATAATAAATCTATCAGGCTGAGCCACTGCTCCTCCATCAGCTTCTGTACTCTGGTGGTAAAATATCCCAGTACAGGTTTTAAGAGGTTTTATTGGTAGGGTCATGAGATAACTTTCTTAGCGCTAGTGAAATGAATTGTAGAGTCTCATTTAACTTAAATACAAATTTTCTGAGGCTGGTCTTGTATAAATTTAGGCTGGGGATCCAAAATGCTGAAAAGGGAGTGAGAAAACTGATATTTTTCCCCAATATTTGCTTGATATTAAATATGCCATTAAAACGGTGAGACTTAGAAGATAAACCTAATGGACTGTAATAATATGTACAATCCATCCCCACAAGATACTCTCTCTATTCACGATTGTCATAGTCATATGCAAGTCATTCATTGAGATCACTATAATCAATATAAATATATATATAGATGCAATCAATGTATTTCTTTTCATTTCAAAATGTACATCTTGGCTTTGTCTCCATTTGCTTTGACCAAACATTGAGACATTAATCTAACATCTGGAAGCTAATATCTTCTGGTAGGATTTATCATTAAACCCGTTTCTTGTTTGTTTGGATGTTATCTTCTGTGTGATTGATAAAGCATTCAAAATCTATGCAGAATATATATTGAAATAACAGGCGTTTTAATCTGTCAGCAGCCAGTTCAGCGCTGGCCTCTGTGTAGACATTTGTAAGCCTTGAGGTGCTTACAAATGCAGAGTCTGAGAGAGGCCTGAGCCAGCTTCTGGGACAAACGATGTCACTCCTTGACTTTTTGGAACTTACATGGTTTTGTGTCATTGCCTCTGAGTTTTGCAACGGCAGAGAATCAGCAGAGGAAGGGAAAGTGTGGGAACACGAGCAACAGTGGTTCTCTGAATACTTCCAAGATGCCTGTAGGCAAATTCTATTAATTAAAAGAAATAGGAAACTCTGTGGGTCTCTACTTCCACGGGCGTTTCAGTGTGTATGGGGTAGAGGGTTTAGTGCAGCATGAATGGATGTTGTGCTGTTCGCAGGACTGCTTTGGGGTTGGCCACAGGCCAGGGTTCCCTTGATTTCCCCGTGCCGGCTTGCAGCGGCGGCACGGCCTCAGCTCAGGGCCTGGTTTGTGTCCTGCCTTCCCGCTTGTCCGTGCGGGTTGGAGGGAATGCGGGGCTGTGTTCCGTGCAGGTGTTGTGTCCTGTGCAGGGCTGTGTCCCACACGTGCAGGTGTGGTGTCCCATGCAGGTGCTATGCCCCACGCAGGTGCTCTGCCCCACCAGATTTTCTGCAGCCCTCCCAGAGTCACCTGCCCTTTGGGATGGAGATTTTCAGCCGTGACGTTGGTTTCTCAAGGCTCCCCGAGAGCAGGAAACCCTCTGCTGTGTCTGTCTTCCCGCTAGCAACAGGCATATCTCAGATGGCTTTTAATCATGAGGTGAGGATCTTTCGCAGACCTGAACTGCAGCGGCGGTGGGAGGTAGGTACGTGTGTGGGCTGCCCTGAGATCAGGGCAGTCACTGCCGTGACTCTGGGAACCGACAGCTTGTTTTTCCTCTCTTGGGAGCTCACCTGAGTCTTGCGCTGAAATCAGGGTGCCGGGGTGGGACGTATGCTGCCCTCTCCTCTCCCCTCCCGTGGCTCCTCCAGGCACCAGAAGCTCCAGAGAAGGTATTTTTATAGACTACATTGTCAACGTGCTCCTAAAATTTGGCTACCCCTTTCCTGCCATATGTCCCTGGCAACTTCCTTAAGCTGAAGCGAGCCCCCCTGACAGCCAGCACAGAAGCTGTCAATCACGTCCACATCCATCCAGTCACTTGACAGGCCCCGGGGACCACCTGCTCGTAGGCATGACTCCTTTCCCTCATCCCCCGGCTCGGTACGTCTGCCTTTTCCACCTCAAAGCTGTCCCCGATCAAACACCTGCTATTTCCTGGATCCCTAACTGCCGCCGCATTTCCATACTCTTTCCTCCGTCACCTTCACCTAGAAAGAAAATGAAAATACGAGCACCGCCTGTCAATGGTAACAGTGGACATAAAGTGAAACAGCTTAAGTCATGTGTAGTTCTTACTGGCATGACTTGTGTGAGTGTTGAGTTGCAAGCCGCGTCGTTTCTTATGTCTCTTACTTGTTCCGAAGTCACTTACAACTCGTATCTGAAAGTAGATTTTAAATTTTGTGGCATCCTGTGTCTTTGTGAGCTCCCATAGTTTGCAAAAGGATCTGGCTGTTCCTCGTAGTCTTTAAGAGTTATTATAAAGAACTGTAAAACTTTAGATGTAAAAAGACCAGGAAAATGATAAATGTTACTGTTATTACTATTGATATTTTAATTAATACTGAATTTATTGTTTATGTTTGGCTTGTCTGTATTTCAGTGCCTGAGTCATTGGTTTCACTGAGATCAAAGAATAGCTGCCTCTGTCTCTGAAGAGAGAAACGGTTCATTTCAGGGGCGGTTTCAGAGATGAAGTTTCACTTGGGTGGCAAGAGCTGGTCCAACAACTCTATTTTTGTGTTGTATTAAAAAAGTAAACAGAAGTAAAAAATTGCCAAATATCAAGCAGATTTGCTACAATGTTAATGATAAAATACCTATTGCTGAGAACGTGCAATGTGAAATCACCCTTAAATTATAGTTCTGTTGTGTTTGAGTGTCAGCCTGCACTAGAGTCATATTGAAAGTGGTGTATGGAGATATGATCACACACAGGATCAGGGCCGTGGTGTCCTGCTGCAAAGATGTTGGGGCTTTTCCCGGTACATTCAACATTTTATTTTAAAAAATTCCTTTAATGACTTTGTTTAATGGGTGCAGAGAATAAGGAGCAAGTGCAGCAGATGTCAAACTTTTCAGGTTTGGATGTCTAGCTGAAGTTGGCCGGATTCATATCTGGAGTCTGTACGTGGCAGTTAATTAAAGCACCAGCCTGGTGTTCCACGCATGGAGTGGATGGGGAAGTGATGGGAGCGGTGAGATGGAGGGAGCTGCCAGGCATCCCCGGGCCCTGGCAGAGGTGACCAGAGCTTGGTGGGCAGTTCCCGCCTCAAAACCAGGGCACTACGCAGGTGGCAGCCTCCCTCTTCTGCCCTCCTCTGTGCTTGAGGGGCCACCAAAGGTTTGTCCCTACTGTGTCTTCTTCTCCAGTTGGTGTGAAAACTGTCTTTTTTCTCTTGATGAGTTGATTCTGCTTGAGGACAGGAACTGGTAGAAAATGGTTCCTTTTTTTGCTGTGTTAGTTTCCTGCCAGTTTAGTGAATTTAACTGGCTCGTGGATAGGGTCAGATAAATGTTAGAGCTGCTGGAGGGAAGCAGTGGGGACGTGCAGCTGGAGTAAGAGGAGAGGAGCAGGACTGTCCCTTTCTGGTGGACCTGGTCATAGATCAGCTAAGATATCTAGAAAACCTCTTTCGAAGCAAGAAAATAGTAGCCTTTTGGGTTATCCAAAATCCATTTTGGATCTAGTCAATAGAACACCTTCTTGCTTAATCTTACTGAAATTAACAATTGCCAATTTTTCTTCATATGCATAAGTACCTCACTCTGATTATCAGAACAG
>NW_008824309.1:4714276-4716958 GCF_000699105.1 Pygoscelis adeliae | reverse complement strand
TCAAGTGTTGTGGAGGGAAAATGTGGAATTTGCACGAGAAAAATCTATAGCATCCTTGAAAACCTCACAAAGACTGAAACCACCTTTACTGAGATTTCTTTATATACTAGCAATCTTTATTTGCTAACAATCTTAATTAATTAACAAGTTTCATCTATCAACAGATATCTTCTAGTATATGTGCCTTTTCAGGTTACCAATAATCTTTATTCTGTTTATTCTGTCTATTCATTAATTTGCCTTTTCCACTTCCATTCAGACATGATCTTGTGGTTTCTTTTTCGGGCATTGTGTTCTGCTGCAGCTGTTGGTTTTTTTACTTTGTTTTCTGGGTAACTTAAATCTTTCTGGGAAGAAGTGCAAATTATTGAGGATATTTCATCTTGACTTTAAGGTCTGATTGGGAAACACTATTTTGATTTACTGTTAAATGGAAAAAAAGTCTGATGCAATTTTGGAGGTCTTAAATCTTTAGTTTCTAATTATGATTGCTTTTTTGTGCTATAATATATATTCTTTGGCATTGTTTAAAATTGTTTTTCTGATCAGAGGTCAGATGAAAATGAAACGCTGTTATCAGAAGCGGCTACAGTATAACTGAGTAAAAATTTACATCTTTTTGAGGAACATTAACTTGATTAATTCTTGAAAACAAAAAATACAGAAGAAAGTGTAACATTGATTAGATGGGTTTAAGGAGAAAATTAAAAGACTTTAAGAATTATAACTAGAATTAAAGGGCATGAGCGTTAACGGTTACTTAGAAAAAAAGGTGTCTCCTTTCTTGTTCCAAATCATTTTTTTGATCGTTTTGTAATATAACAATAAAAATTCTCTAGCACATTTTGTTCAAGTTTTTAAAGGTCACCACATTTACACTTTAAGTAAATCAAGATGCAGAGAATGACGTACCCTAGCCAAATATTTTTACCAGTATAAAAAGGCGTACAAAATCTACTCTTTTCTCTCTTATTTTAATAATGAATTTTTTTTTAATGATGCAAGGTGGGTAAACCTCAGCAGTCCTCCAAAGAGCTGTTGTTTTCTTCTGCTAAATCACTCCGAGTGAGGTACGACTGCAGCCCTAAGCCGGTTGCTGCAGTATTTCCCTGACGTTACAGTTTCCCGTGGGACGCCCTACCATTTCTCTGTCCTTTGGCATAGTGAACCCATGGTCCCATACCCTGCACATTCATGAGGAGATCCTAAATGATCCTGCCTTATCTCCTTAGCCTGGGGGCGCGCGGCCGCCCGGCTCCTTAGGACAGCTTTCAGCATCTGCCAGAGACATTCTGGGCCATGGCAAGATTAGGCATGGTTTGTCATGAGATCTCTCCGGTGCTACAAATCATCCCTTTGAGAAGTGGGGAAAGGCAGCTCCGCGTGACTTACAATGCCAAATTTAAAATTTTTAATAGTGAGTTCAACACTATGCTGTATAAAAATGGCCTTATTGTAACTCACTCGAGCTGCTTTTGTGTCATGCAGTCCTTGCATATTACCAGTGAATCCCTTGCCCTAGTAAAGTTAGTGCTCTCCCATTTAGTTCAGTAGGGCCACAGTTTTGTCCCCGTTTTACTTGTTTTTATCTTTCATGACCTACTTTTCCCTCTGTAGACCCAGTATGTATAAAGAAGAGCGGAGTTAGAATTCAGTTCTGACTCAGGCAGCCAGAAGAAAAAATTAGCTGTAAAATCTGGCTGCCAAATCTTTGTTGTTTAGTAATGCGTGACTTGGAAAGAATCCAGAACTGGAGTAAGTTTGCACGGCTCATATTAAAAAAAAACAACACCAACCCTCTACTTCTTTACTTATAGTGTGATTTGATTTCATCTGGAAATTACCAGGATGCCATAAATATGAGAACCTACAGCACAAACTTTTCAGAGCCACTGTGCAGAGGAGAGCTGCTCTTAAGGGAAACTTGATATTATAGCAGTAGAAACCGGTTTAGATTTATATTTAGTGACTTGCATACTTGCTCAGTGATTAGACTCTTTTCCATTTTCTGGCATGGGTGAAATGGTATGTTAAGACAGGATATAATCCTTTCACACTCTGCAGGCAATGTCACAGTATGATGTTGGCACCGTGTTAGGCTTCCTTAACCCTAGAACATGTTGCGTATTCACTCTTGGCAGTATTTTAGAGGCTACAGGCAGTAACCCAGAAGTAATCTTATTACCTATAACCAACTGTATCTACATGGAATGGGGTGCTGACTACTGAGTGAAACACAGTTACAGTCAGTTGAGATTCAATTAAAACTGTTGGTTCACTCACTTTTGTGAGTCTGAAGCAGATTTCTTCAGCCTCCTCTTGGAACCGACAGTTTCATTGAGAATTTTCTGAAATAACAAACATAAACTGCTGGTGTTCCTTCAACACACAAATTGCATTTTAAATGCTTTTTGCAACAGGTTTTGTAGACATATGTGAACAATAGTCTTATTTATCTATATAGTGTATGCTGTTTGGAATTCTTATTTCTACCAACTTGGTCAAAAGGCTTCTGTTTTGGAGAAAATATACTGCTTACACCAGTATTTCTTTACTGTGAGATATTTCTGCAAATTTATCTCCCTTCCCTCTTGCACAGCACAGCTCATCCAGGACCACTCTATGCATGCACACTAATAACTTGGAGATAGAGACAGGAATCAAACCTTGTCACAGAAAAAG
>NW_008824309.1:4709263-4714243 GCF_000699105.1 Pygoscelis adeliae | reverse complement strand
AAAATTCCCCTGAAAACCAGAGTGCTTTATCAACAATAGCCACCGAAGCAAAATAGACAAATTTTCTACAAAAGAGGTGGAGTTTATTCTCTTGCATTATTCCATTCAAATACCTTTATTTATAAGACAGAAAAATAACTGAGAAGCCGGATGTAAATATTGTGGCTGGTGGACCTTGATGCTATTGAGTAACGTCGTACGGCTACTGTGCAAGACCAATTCTAAGAGACAAACTGTATATATATGTATATATACATAAATAAATGTATATAACGGTTATAAGGGTATATAACGGCGGTAAGGAGTATGGAACTGCTGAACACTGAAGAGTTGCTTGTTACCAGTGAAAGGAATGATGGAGAGAGTCCTTTTACCCCCTTAACTCTGCGGATTAATTGTTTATCGTAAATCTCCACTGGCACTAACTCAGTGTGTATCTGGCTGGTACATGTTTTGTAAAAAGTTCTGTGGGAGGCAGTGTCAAATATCTTATCAGCAGTATTTCAGAGTACTTAGGTGCAGTCATCACTTCTAACAATTCAATCAAAGTCATGTTTAAACTATTTTTGCTGCCCAAAACTATTCAAGTCCATTCTTTACTGTTATTTTCAACGAATCAGTAAGTGAAGGGAACTGGTCAAACTTTTACGTTCATTATGAGTCACCAAAATTTTTAGCTACTTGCCAGCATATTTTGCAAGATTTCTGCTGTTCTAATTAACTGCAGAAAACCAAAGTGTAACTGCTTGAACCGTAGGGAAGAATCTCAATGACATATCTGTTAAAGAATGGTAGAAAAAAGACAAAAGACATTTCTAGACTTTTGGCTCTTGGACTTTTCTGCTGATGTCAGTACCAGCAGCGAAAACTGTAAATCACGTTACAGTTTTTTGTGTGATCCTTAACCACATCCATGAGACCAGTGTGCTGTTCACGTCAATAAATAACCACAGTTCAGATTAATTAAAATGGATAATTTCATTTGAAATTACGATTTATTTGTTTACGAAAAACACATTCTTCAAAATACTTGTGAGGTTTAAAGGTTTGCTGTTTTTTTTTTCCCCCGGTATAGTGTGGGTCCTACAGGCTATATGGTTTTAACATTCTGATAGGCAAGTTTCATGTGCGATAGTAACATAAACTTGCTGTTTCCTCAGTGAGACGCTAGGACGGAGATTTTGTTCTTTTACAGGCACATGAAAGGCACTCTGCCTGCTACTGATAGTACACGTGAATAACTGTAAGTGAGATCCATCCTGTTTGCATTATATTTTCTCAGTTTAGTTATTGATATGAGAGGGGCACTTGAGTTACAAGTGGGGGACCAGGTCCTGAATCTGCTTATAGGTGGTGCGTACATGTAATCAAATATGAGGTTAAAAAGTAACAGCACAGAAACTTGAAAGATTAATTGGTGAAATTGTTTGCCCCAATGTTTTACATCGTTCTTATAAATAACTTCCTGTTCCTCCTCTGAATCACGAAAATCACCCAAAATCCATTCCCTTCTGAATCTGGGGACAAAGGTGTAGATTATTTCCATCAACAGATCTTTTTATAAACTTTGCAACTATGGGCCCAAATAAGCTGCTGTTTAAGGTGCGTCTATATTTTTATTGTCGGTAAGATGGCAGATCAGAAGTGCAGTAACCCAAAATTAGAATGTTTGGGGATTGAATTTCTGGAGTTTGGTGCCCAAAGCAGTGCAAGGTGAATAGAAGGTCTTTGCCATACAGCTCTGTCAGTCCACTTCAGTATTCAGCCATTTGATTCCACCTTCTTTTCTCAATGCACAGTTTTTTCCAGGACAAATATATCCTTTGAGGTTAGAGCAAATGCCGGAAGGTCTAGACAGAAACAGGAAAGTTTTATGATATATAAACCTACCAGTGGCATAACTGCGGTGTCAACAGACAGAATAATCTACACCTTCATAAAACATGAAGCAGTAACTTAAGGACAGTTCATTTCAGTATCAAACCTTGAACATTTTCCCTTTTCACTTCCAAGTTTACTTTGGTTAAGTTTCAATGTTTTGGGTGTGCTAAATATTAGGACACGTGCTTCCAGTGCTACAGCAGGGCCTCGCTGGAAGTTTCAGCTTTGATGAACAAACACCTTTAGGCTTGTTTGGAAAAGCCTCAGTGGTGACCACAGCGACCTCGCTGGTATTGGCATTTGTCTGCGTGGGATGAGAGCCAGCCTTAATGTGACCAGGATTTATGCAGCATCTCGGTAGGGAGAGATTCGTTTATTTTATCAGAAAAAGAGAGCAGCCTGGAAGGGGAGGGTGAGAGCCCAAAACACGACTGGAAAGCTCAGGCAGGCTTAAGAACATATTTCTCCCCCTTGGAGAGCTCAATTTTGAATAAAGCGATCCCTGGGCTCTCACACTTGTTTGCCAGATGTGGTTTTCCGTCTTTTAGAGCGCTAATTGTGTCCCAACTGGTGTATTTTATGGCTCTGCCTATACCTGTAGCAGAACAATTAAGAATTCAATTGTGCCTCTGGAGAGAGAGAAGGGACAGAGAGGTGGGGAGGAGAGCGGTGGCCCCGGGGAAATGCAGGACGTATTGTGCCTTTACAAACCACTGTGCCTCATGAGCTTTAATACCTGCAAAACACATGTTGTAAACACCCTTCCCAGACTACCAGCACATGTTTCCCTGCTCAAAAGGCCCCTTTTAATACTGCTGGCGTTACTAATCTAAATCTGTTGTGGGGAGAAGGATTATTGCCCTATGCTAACGTGTACGAGTAGGGGGAAAATTCCCTGCTAACATCCAGGGCTCAGTGTTTATGCTCATCTGGGAAACCGGCTCATTTTTCTGTTTGGATTTTGAAGATAACAGATAAAATGATAGTTTAGAATGGTGTGGCCTGCTGTGCACATAGTAAAGGTACAAGCTGCAGTTTTTACACCTAAAGCCCGTGCATGGGAGTTGAAGGAGCTGCACCCTTCCTGGAAGACCTTCTGCCTTCAAGCATGCCTCTTGTCTTTAACTCAGCTCACATAGCAGCTCCAGTTGCTGGGCGTCTGCCCTGTATGTTTTATTGTGATAAGTTTATCCCATTAACTGGTTTTGGTTTAATCTGATAAATACAGACGTGTTGCCTGTGTTCATCAGCTGCTTGCACTCCGGTCCTGGCTGGTATATGGAGACCTGCATCGGCGTTCTCCAAAGCTGTGAGCTGCTACACATCTAACCAAAGAACTACAATTCATTGTAGACTTGAAATGATAGAGGCAGGGGCTTATAACATATATTCTCCAATAGACTATCAAATCTTTTGTCACCAGGAGTGCCCAGAGTGGCCTGGTAATATAATGATGCATTACAGAAAATCCTCCTTTTGTCTCAAGAGAAATACCTTAATGAAGATTGCTCTGAAAACTCACAGGTTGGGTCTGTGTGAGTCTCTGGAGCGCTCTGTCACAGAGAAAATGTGAAACCTTAATTTACTTTTATTTTTAAGAAAAAAGAAAGACCCGAAGCATGAATTTGTGTTGATTGGTTAAGAATTGTGTGTGTTTGTTTTTAATATCTATCAGAAGAGACGAGGATTTCTCAATATCATGCGTTAGGTAGGATTGCATGGGCTCGGAATTATTCACACAGGCTTCAGGTCTGTTGAGCAGGCACTTACCTGCACCAAATCCCAGAGCTCACTAAAATCTGATATAGTACTGGAAAAACAGTGGCAAAGTTAGTAGAGAAGTAAAGATAGTGATTTATATGGGAGGTGAAAAATTATCCCTTGAATGCCTCAGCAATATTTTCTGCCTTGAAAAAAACAACAATTTCTACTCCCTTGTACTGTCACCTGGCCCCACAGAGGAAAGTTTTAATACATTTTTAAAATGAGAAAGCAAAAAACTGCTGTGCTCTGTTCTGTTGCATTATTAAAGAGGAGATGTTGGGTCATTACTAATGCAGTAAAGCACCTGGACCTTTGCACTTTGTTTAAACATGCATATCTTGGAGAGGAGATTACAGGAGGATAAAGTACAATACTTTTCAGACTTAAGTGAGCTCAGGTTGAAAGACTGTATTAAAAAACTAAAAATGTGAAAGCCACTTATTACACTTGCCAAATTTAAGCGTTAATGTTAGGTTTGTTAACTTAACCTTTGTTAAACTAAGGACCTTGGGTCTGTTGTCGGAGCGGATCCCCTGGTCAGGGGAAAGGCGTTAGCTGGGAGGCGTTGCACGCTCTGCAGGCTCCCCGGACTGAGCCCACGCTTCGCGCTAAAACCCTCATTCAAACCCTCCCGGTTCTTGGAAGCAGGGTCAGGAGTCGCTCCGGGACTGCTGCGGCTCCTCCAGCTGCTGCGAGCACGATTCCAGGCAACGCTTGCTGACAGGGACTTATTGGCCACAGCTGCCGCTGGACTCAGCGAGAAGAAATGCAAAATGTCTACAAAAACCAGAGGCCAGCCAGCAGAGAATAGTGCCGTTGCAGGCCGGTTGTGTTGGCCCCTGCAGCATAAATAGGACTCCTCACTTTTTGGGCTCCGCTTTTCCATGCATCTGAAACCCGCTCAGTCTCCCCAGCAAAGTGGAGAAATTGTGTTGTTTAGGGGTAAAAAAAAAAAAAAAAAAAAATCACTCTCCCAACTGCTGTATCTGCCCCTCACAGGAGAGCTCGGGGCCTTTAATTGTCATGAAAAGCCAGGTGATCAAGGATATTTTGCTGAAACTTTCAGGTTTTGCCTGATAAACGTGCGTGCTGTACGATGTAACTAGTGCCACTGTGTCTTACTCCTTCAGCACATCAAACAACGTCCATCGTCTCGGAGCAATTGCAATTCTGTGCCGAGACGTTCCCAGACAAGTGGAAAAAGAGTGTGCTCACCCAGGTAGATAAAAAAGCCTCTGGTAATGACAGACAAACTGTGTTACAGGACAGGAATGTCATGCATGATCAGGTATTTCAGCTAGAGCATTTAGTTTTTTTATTTTCCCTTCAAGTCTT
>NW_008824309.1:4678561-4709225 GCF_000699105.1 Pygoscelis adeliae | reverse complement strand
CTCAAGAAAAGAGATGCTGTAGTTTCTGACAAGTTAATTAAGCTTTCACTTCTGAGTATTATAGCTATAGTGAAGAAAAGAAACTTAATTGTCTTTGCAGTGCCTGACAAAAACCAAGAAAAATGCCTGCATATTTTCTCAGTTTTGTCTCTATTTTTGATACTTACTCAGTGTGAGCATTATACTTTCATGGGTTTAATTAAAAGCCAAGTTTTGGAAGCTTCTCAAATGTTAGTTTTGGTACATAGATGTATGCATTTAAAGAAATATTTATGTGAAATCTAAAGCCTACAAGGAACGAAAGAGGCTTTAAAATGGATCAGCTGCCTCCCTTTATACCTTTTGTCCACCTACCCCTCACCTCCGGGTATTTAAGATAACTTCTGGAGAGGTGAGAAAGCTGCTTAGTCCATTTCCAGGGGTTTCTGAACTCCGCGTCCACATACAGACGCAACAAGCGGTTCTTCCTTTGTTAAGCACAATATTCAACTTGGGGTTTCTCTGTATTTATTTTTCAATCGTTCCATGCAGTACGTAAGCAAAGCATAGGTTTCTAAATAGCTTCATAAACAGTTACTGGAGGATTATTATTTTTATTTTACCTTCAGCCATTTTGCCTTTTGCTGTGAGAGTTGCTAAAATACAGTTGCTATAAAATCAAGGGAGATCGGAGAGAACATGAATAAAGAATGATTATTCATTATTTCATGATAATTCAGTAATGCAAGAATTGAAATTACAAGGTAGCTCATTAAAAAGAAATAAAAGGAGTGCTTATTCTCACAAGGTATAACTGAACCGTGGATCTCAGTGCGACAGGGTGGCGGTGGAAGTCAGGAGTTGTCTAAAGGGTTAGACAAAATTATAAGTGACTAATCTATTTGTGGGTACTAAACATGATGATCTGGATATAGCGGATTGCTCAGGCAGTCCCTACACTGGCTGTTGGCAGTGGCTGGAAGGACACACGAGGAGAGAGTCACTGTGCTCTGTGCGTTCTCCAAGCCTCCTTATCTGTTACCGTGAGGGGTACGGCACGAGGTTGAACCAAACCTGTGATTGTATCTAGCACAGCTCTTTTGGGGTCTTCCAACCTTTGCAACAAAAGAGTTGGAGGATGTTTTGCTGAGCAACTTGGGAAGATGGAGGTAAAGTGCGGTGAGATACATACAGTCATTGCAAGAGAGGGGAATGCCAACGACTGAAGGGTTGGTTAAGGGAGAAAAAAAGAATAACAAAATGGTAGCCCAAGGTTAGACAGGTGGGTTGCATGTTATCTCTAATAGGATGCAATTATTTAATTGACGGCCTCCTCTTAGTGCTTATCACAGGGCAGTTTCCATGAATGTAATGTTAAAGGGAAGCCATGAAAATTTATTAATACCTCTGAAGAGAGCATTTTATGAATTGGGACTGCCTGTAGGTGTTTGCTGAAGAGGGGGAAAGGGAGTAAGCTACTGCTTTCCCATGCAGAAGCAGGACGTCTTCCTAATTGCTAGTGAGAGCTTCCTTATGTAAAAAGTATTCATGCCGCTCTGCACTTAGAGAGTTTTTCCTGGAAACCCCTGTTGGAGCTGGTACATTAAATAGTATTTCAATCTCTGACTCAAAACTTACTGGAAATCCAGTTATCAACCTAGGAGAGAGATAGAGATCTAGGGCACGACGAGCAGAAGTTTGGCTGAGCACTGAAGTATCAGAGGCTCATTTAAAGGAGTGTGTGTGTGTCAGCAGAGATGCTTGAGGCAGGAGGAAGAGTTGACTATTTATTTAATTACTCAGCTCTGCCAAGGCCTAGAAATCAGATAGATTTTTAAACTGAATCCTAGAACAAGCTTTTTTGTCTCTCTCTTTTTCTTTTTTTTTCCTTTCTCTTTTAAATTGCTAGAATAAAATATTTATTGAGCAGCTCCAGACGTGGCAGGCTGCCTGGGCAGCACGCAAGATCTTGCTTTTCTTTCTTGCAATCTTCTGTTTCAAGCACCACCTAACGGCTTCGGTGCAAAATGCAGAGCGCGCATCCCCGCGCAGCAGCTGCCAGTTGTTCCGCCGCGGATCGCTCCGAGCAGAAGAAAGCTGCAGAACTTAATAGATCAAATACCAGTCCAAAAATGTAATAGCCGGAGGGAGTTGGCCTTCGTTTTTATAGCATAATGCAGCCCCAAATGCCCAGGATATTATGATTTCACCGTGTAAATGCATTATACTACAAAGTAACCATTCATAGCGGCAGACAGAGTGCTTGGCTCAAATGATTTGCCTAATAGAAACGGGGAAGCCTTAGCTGTTTAAAACTTCTGTATAACATTTGAAGGGAAGCATTGCACTTCTTATTTCTCTCCTTATTTCCACATTTTTAGCGAGAGGGAGGACAGAGCAGGAGCACTACTCGGCTTGGCTTCCCTGCCACTTGAATGAGATTTTTACATCATTAAAGCATATCAGATGTGCTACTCCCATGCTACAGGCACAGCTACAGATAATTTGATAGGGCAAACATGCATAACATAGACTTGTATCAATAATTAATTTCTTTTAATACTGAGATTCTAGGGAGCCTGGGAATCTGGCTTTCCCAATAGCCCATCTGAGCAGCTGTTTAGGAGCCAAGGTTTCCAGTAAAACAAGTAGGCAAATGACCCAACAGGAACAAGTCCTATCAGATTGATATGTTCCCCAAATCCTTTCGATTTCAGCACGTCAGCATTTTTGAACAAAACAGAATTTAATCAGAAACTCCTGGAACAGCTTTAGTTTTGACCTCAGTAATAATCCTTCATGGTTAGAAAATGCCATTTCTTTACTCTCCTGTCACTTTTCCGTCCTTTCCACTGCTTCTTTGTTGCTTTTTTCTTGCTTCATTTATGTTTTCAAGCATGATCTCGCTGCTGCCAGATCTCATAATGTTGTTTGGATTCTCGTCATATATGGTATTCTTTCCAAAGCCGCAGCCCTGCGAGTGCGTCAGGCTCTCAGTCTGAACTGAAGCAAAAAAGGACACTTCCAGCCCTTGCTGGTATGAAAGAGAATCCGAAAATATAAAAACTAGCAGTTAAAAAGTGTTATTTTAAAACTGTCTCCTAGTCTTGGAGTAAGAGAAAGAGCTAGCTCTGGTTTCTAAATGTCTGAGGCTGGCGCAGAGACCTGTGTTCTGATCTTTGGTTTTTTGAAATTGCCTAAAAACTCTAACATTTAAACGAAGAAGGTGTAGGTGTCATAAAGCTGTTATGTGACACAGAAGAATTAGCCTGGAACATCTCAAGAGAATCACAGGCCAGAAACTGCAGGGTTTGAACAGCTCGCTGCTTTCTCTCTCTGCCTCCCCTTAGACATGTCTAAACGCACCAAATTTCTAGATCCTGAAATCAGAAATTAAAGATCAATAGTGCTGCAGGTATTTGCTGTCTCTGAAATCAGCATATGTTTCCAGTTGTGTTTCATTAGGAGAGGTATTTTACCCTCAAATTAACCTTTGTTCTACACAATTCTGCTGTTGTGCAACCTTTATTACTATGAATCAGAGATGCTGGACCATGAACTTGAAATTATATGTATTAAAAAAAAAAAAAGGTAAGCAATTAATTCCACATGATAGTGAGTTTCCTGAGGAGACAGGGTGTGGGGGACAGTTTGTTTATCCCCCACTTCTTATTTAAATTCCCAACATGAATTATAGGCCAGCTGAGAAGCAGAAGAAAGAAGGGGTTTTAAAAGGAAATTCTAATATCTTTTTTTTTTCCTAATCCAGCGACACACTCACATTAAATGCACAAAGAATGGGAGTAGCACCTGCTTTGGTATCCTCATGAAGGAAGTCCAGAATTGCACACCTTCTTGTTTGCTGCCTTTCTGTTCGAAAGTTTTATAAGTGGTTGCAGGAGTGGCACAAATCCAGTGAACCCCCCTGGTCCATAGCCTGCTCCTCGGCTTCTCAAATAGGAGTTTTATCCGGGGATGCGAGGGGATTAAATGATGTTTTCTATAACATGTGCTGCAGCTCTGGCTGAATTTTAAAATGGAGGCTGCTTCAATTCCAGTTTGGAGAGCGGCTGCTCCCGTTGCGATGTGTTAACTGTGGTATCGGCTGCGTTGGACCCCAGAGGGTCTCTGAGCCCTCTCCCCGCCTGCTGCGGGAATACCTGCAGCACCTCTGGATGCGCTCAGATGCCGTCTGGTAGGTACCTGGCGGGCTTTCGGGCCCAACAGGATGATGTTTCATGAGATTTATGTCCTCCCAGCAGAAGTGGCCGGTGAGAGGGGTTGTTCTGGATTATAGCTAGGATTCAGTCAATGATACCCTGCCAAAGTCATGGTCAAGTGCTAAAATCCTTCTGTGGGATGTAGTGCGTGCAACTAACCAAAAGCCAGAAAACTGACAACGTAGGGTGTAGATGTCATCTACTTTTTATAAAGTAACTTTTTCATTTTTAAAAGGTTCTAAGCATGCACGTTTTTTAAAAGGTATCCAAAACCAAAATGCTCAGGTTGCAAGTGCAGGAACCATGGAGTTTTCCAGAAGAAAGGTGCATTTTTCAGGCTGTCATTTTCCATGTGTATTTATAAAAACCAGTACTACCTCGTAATTACAAACGAGTTTTAAAATGAATGCAGTGGAAATTATTTTTTTCCGGTGCAGTTGAAAACTCTGCAAACTTCACCCTAAAGAAGTTGTGTTCAAGGAAGACAGAGCTACCTGAGCAGGGACATTCATTCCTGTGGTTTTCTCAGAGACTTTAATACTCTCTATTTAGTCTCTCCGGCAGTAACCTATTTCTAAGAGGTTAAGTACTCATTGAGATAAGATGCAGTGAAAGATGGAACGCGTTGTAAAGGAACATTATCCATAAACTAATTTAGAGCTCAGTCACATGAAAGCCAAGCCCAGCTTTGCTCACACAGTACACGATAATGATATGTTTCAGGATTGCAGCTGAGAACAAATTTGACAGATCTGTGCACCATGCAATCACATTTGTTAATGTTAGTTTTAAAACAGTAAAAATCAATCCCAGTTGAAAATATTTTCTTGGGAAAGCTGAGAACCTATCTTAGTATTGCCTGGTAATAGATATGGGCACCCATTCAGTAGGAGCATGGTGTGTTTCCCCTTGCAAGGATAATGCTGCTGGTGGCCCCCACGCCGACTGCTGCGTGCTCAAGCAGAGCTGCCGGGGACGTGGGTGCCCCATCAGTGACTGCTGTGATCGTTCGTTATGCACATCTACAGGCGCCTGCTCCAGGACGGGGTCGTCTGTCCTGGATGCTCTCAGCATGGGCACTTCGAGTGACCAACTCAGGCTACCAAATGAGAGTAGCGACATGGCGCATCCATAATCTCAGCTTGGAGATCATACAGAAGTCACCCTGCAGCTCTTTCTGAGCTGTATCTTGCCTGATATTTCACCTCTAGATAGAGGTTATGGTATTACTTAGGTTTAAGGTGTTATTTGGTCATACCTGGCCTTGGACAAGCAAAATAGCTGCTTTTCCCTGTGCCTTCCTATCTCGCTGAAGGTGCCCACCCTCTATCCTGCTCTCTTTCCTATGGATGATAGGTGTGTCTGGCAAAACACTCCCTCGGAGGGCTTTTGGATTTTGGAACATGTTCATTCCAAGTCTGAATTTGATAATGTCTTGATATGCTGCAAGACATCTGTTTGAGGGGATTTTTGGAGAGGACTGTGAGATTGCTTCCCATAGTGATGAATGAATAGAAAGAAGCTTCCATAGGTGTTTCGCTGGCTGAGCTCCTGCTGGAACAATTATTTCCGTGCTTCTGGGATTTCATTATATTATGTTATTAGTGAAGGTGTCAGGAAAATTTGAGCCGGGGATAAGCATGATTTCATCACTTTAGATCTTAATCAATAAATATTCTGAGGTCTAAGCTGTGCAAGTGGCTTAGACATGCGGGTCTCAGACGTAGAAGTCACCAGCATTAGCTTTTGGGGTAGCAGCCCATGTATGTGCTCTTACTCTGAGGCAAAGGCAAAATAATCCAAATGAGAGACCTGAGCTATCTCTCCGTACTTTACAATCATCACACATTAAGAATTCACACACTGACAGCTAAAACAGCTCAGCCAAATTGGGACAGCTGGTTATGTGTCCAACCCCTGTGATCCTTCCTCCTGTCTCTAATTCACTTCTTAAAATACAGGTTTACGTAACAGGTCACATTTTTCAAAAGTTCCTAAATCTTTCTAACTAACTGGAGAGTTTTATAAACTTTCAAAATATCTACAGATAAATTATGCAGATAGTATGATTAAGAGATTCATCTGAACTCGCACATTTATGTCCTACTCCTGCAGCCGTAGCAGGGGGAGTTGATGCGCATGAGCAGTCTCAGTGAATCACTGTGGTTGTTATTGCAGAACTGGGCCTTGGAGTTAATCAAGTTTTGAAAACATAATTTCTTTCCTATTCGAAATACGGGAAACAAAATTCTCATCTTATGCTTTTCTATTTTGCTTCCAGTGTTTCAATTTTCTTTTATTCAAGTGAATTAATTTGGCTAGCTAAATGCAACACCTCCTCTGGAATGCCAAGCAGAGGGGAGTACTGCAGCACGTTTTAATCTCGAAAACAAAATAATTGCTTTAAAAATAGTCCTATATTTCTTCATTATATGACGTGATCTCCTTAGACTTGATAATCATCCTTTCTTGTACTTGAGATACCTTCCCTCCCCACACCCACTCTCTCTTATCCCCCTGAAATTCTGGGGGAATGGTAGCAGATATATCGGCAGCCTTATTTCCAACACTGGCACAGGAGGTGGAGGCAGCCAGCCTTCAAAAGGCTCTTGGGGGAGAGGTTTTTAACTTTTTTTAATAAGATCTTAATGTGTTTCACAAGCCTTTTGCTATCTCCAGCCACGTTTGGATGGTCTCTTCTCTGGCGACCACGGAAGTTTGCAACTCCTAGAGCAAATGGTGGAGCACGTGCATAGGATCAACTGCGTGCGGCTTTACTTCAGGTGCTTCAGTAAAGGGCATTTTGGTTTAAAAAACCCCAGACAACACCTATCTTCGCTTTGGGTGCAGAGGTGTGGGGAGTTGGGAATTAAAGGAACATGAAACACTCCGAAGGATGTGATCAAATCATGAAAATGAATTGTTTTGGCTTCAGCAAAACTGACAGTTTAGAGCTAAATTGGCTTTCTGAAACATACCTTAGTAATGACAAATGATAAAAGCAGGTGGAAACAAATCTATCCAGCTGCTGCAGCCGAGGGGAAGTTGGAAGTAGTCTGAATTCAGCAGGTTTCTACATGTTACATGAAAAGCGGTTGCTTGTTCAGATTGCAGTGTTGAAAGCCCATATTTTCTTAATGCTTTTTTAATGAAAAATCAGATCCAGGAGAACTTGCTCATTCCTCCTGTTTTTTAGATTGGCTTCAAACGTTTCTTAGTTATCTGAGAGGTCACTCTAATGCTGGGCAATTCAGAAATATATGAGGCCCGCTTAGAAAATCTGTTTCAGGAAGGTAAAGGCTTTTGTTTCGATATGAATGACTTTTGCAAGGGGAGTTCATTCTTTACATTCTGTTCTTTGTTGTGGCTCTGCCAAGTTAGGAGTAAACAAAATACTTAATGCACATTTCTGTGTATGATTTCATGAGGATGATGTACTAAGTTTGAAGGGAAAGTTAAAGCTTTTAGGGTGAATAAAAAACCAAGCCTTAGAAGTGGTGAATACTTCTTGCTGAAATCCTATGAAACAGCAGATTGTGCAACAGTTCTCAAAAAAGGTAAAAAGGGAGGGGGATAAGTAATGCTTCTGTATATTTGCTGTCTTAAGAAATAGGCTGGGAGTGAACTCTCTGGTTCAGCCCATAATCTCTTGTTAAGCAAATGCTTATCGTGTATGTTTTCAGCCCACTGTCAAGGAAAATTTTTCCATCCTATTCAAGAGCATCAAAATCCAAAAGAAAGGTGAGGAAGGTGCTGTAAAGTGGGATTCTTGTCCAGTCGAAATAATAGGCAAAATTGAGACTAATTTAGGTCGATTATTAGCTCTTTCAATTTTTATGTAGTTTCTGGCCTGTTCTTCCTTCTGGTACAGAGAGCAGGGCAAAGGGGGAAACATTTCCGTGTTTTTTCCCCATGCACCTCTCGCTACACTCGCTTTTCTCTCTGCTAAGCAAGCGGCGTGCAGGAAATCACCCCTAATCATGCCTCCCAATGTGAATTTGGTGATGTGATTTGTGCTAATGTATTGCAGAGCAATTTTCTTTCTCCCTCAAAAACCAGAAACACCAAAAGAGAGAGTGTTGTTTTGGGAGTCCAGATAATTCTCCTCCCTCTCCATTTCCTACCATGAGCAATAACCTGAAGGCTTCCCGTGAAAATATTTTGTGGATGATTCCAACTGTTAAAGATATTATAGAAGCTCCCAGAATTTGAACTTTTTTCAAGGGGATGGTGTCTGTTCTTCAAAGAACGCAGTAAACAATATTTCATTCTTAAGTCTGGGTTTTTCAAGGGAAAATTCTGCCTTTTTTCCTAAGCAGAACGGTGGAAGCTACTGGGTTGTGAATGCTTGAAGAAGTGTGGCCCCAAGGTCTAGTGATTAAAGGCAGCTTTAAATGTACAAGACATTTCTCACATTAAAAATCTGTACGGAGAGACCAGTTAATCTTGCAATCTACCTTTGCTAAAATGCCAATAATATATTTTTCTGGCACAGTAAATACATGTTGTGTATATACATCACTACAGGCTGGAGATTTTTGCAGAATAGTTCTTGAGCATGAATATCTAAAGCAAAATAGTACATGCAGTACAGCAGTAGATAAAAGTCCTGATCGTTTGTGTGTAGGTTACTGAGAGTTACCACCATTTTGCTAAGTTCAGAGGAGAGTAGCATAGGTGTAAATCAGGGAAACTGCTCTTAGAGTTGTGTTGAAAAAAGAGGCTGCTGCGGCTCACGGGCTTTTATGGTTTGGACTATATGAACAAGCATCTCATAAAATAGATATAAAGAGTTTGGTTAGCCCTAGTAACTGTGGTGCAGAGCCTTGTCTGAAATCTCAGACACTTTTTGGAGCAGCATCAGAAAAACAACCATAAGAAATAAAGCTGAGTTTTCTCTCACCTTATTTGGAGATTACCCACACATATATATGTTTGTTTCGTTTGGTTTGGTTTTTTTTCCCCAAGTTCCTGTACTTTATTTTGTTAAATGCACAAGTTTACAGAAAGGAGGGCCTCTGCGTTCAGTGGTGGAACCATGCATGTTGAACCTTTGGTAAAATGTCTTATAATTTGGCTTTTTAAAGCAAGTTTGATGCAGTCCTACTGAAGTACTCACATTTGGACTTTGTCATAATTCAAGGCATTAAGTTACATAGAGACGTGAGTGCAGAGATCACCCCTTCCAGGAGGATGGAGGCAGCAAGAGAAGCACAGCACAAACAGACAAAAAATCAGAGCTGAACTGCATTAAAAAAGCCCAGACAGCCCAGTTCACCATGATGTCATCTCACTGGCTCTTTAGGAATTTCTTTGCCATATAGATGTGACTTCAAGGTACAAAGAACCACTTCATTTTAGGGGTGCCTTGCGTTCGCGCCTTGCTTGAATCTGGTCACAAATCCCAGTCAAACATTTCAGTGATGATTGCACGGGGCTCAAAGGGGAAAAAACTATAAAGAATAAACTAAAATTTATTTCTGAGCTGTTTTTGACAGACCTCCTATGTCATTAAGCTTTGGATGGAATCAGACCAGCTTGGCACTTAGTGCCCTGACTGGTCATCACCGCAGGTCGTGCGTGTAGAGGCCTTTTTTCTTTTTTATGGAATGCTTCCTTCTACTCTAAGTGGTCTGAAAATATGCAGATTATGAGTATCAAGGCACGATCATTTCAACTATTTATGAAGGGCGGTCACTTGCAGTGAAATCCAAGCTGTTCTGAATAGAGGAAAAAAACTAGGACATGTCTATGGAATAGTGCACTTCATGGATCTGCAACACTGTAGAGAAAGGCAAAGTTTTTCCAGAAAAAACACTGTTCAACATCAGTTATACATAGGCAGAGCTGAGAGAACCGAGCTGAGCAATTACAGCACTTTGCAGAGTCAGAAAAGTAAATAGCAGACTCTTAGGAGAACAGCCACTGTGATCCTAGTAGATCTCAGAGAAAGAGCTATGAAACGACAACAACAACAACAACAAAAAAAAGCAAGAGGAGAGTTCAACGTCAAACTGGCAGACTCTACAGTGTCATCTGTAAAATGATATCATCTGCCAGAAAGCCTGCTGCCAATTCATACATTTTTCTGCATTCACAAGTTACAAGTGTGCAGCTGTGAGGCTATTGAATTTCATGACTGTACATTTGCAGCTTGTGAA
This sequence comes from Pygoscelis adeliae, assembly GCF_000699105.1. Classification (NCBI taxonomy): domain Eukaryota; kingdom Metazoa; phylum Chordata; class Aves; order Sphenisciformes; family Spheniscidae; genus Pygoscelis; species Pygoscelis adeliae. The sequence continues at coordinate 4,698,865 of NW_008824309.1, read as the reverse complement.
TTTGTCAGTAGGCATTTCCATCTTGATAATATTTGCTGAGAGCTGCGCAGTATGTATTACCTTTGTATTAGACATGCTTAGTACAGTCTGCAAACGCTAATCAGAGAATCTCTGCTGGACCATAGTAAAAGTATCGAAGACACACTATTTTCTTACTGGTTTGCAGTTATATTTCTTGATTTTCCAGGGCTCTTAATCATGACTGGAACCTCATTGTGAAAAATAGTTGAATATATATACTGAAATAGGGGAATGTCATCCACTCACATTATCATTATTTTCTATTCTTTGCTTTTTTGTGTTTAGCTCTAAGGAGACCTCATTCCCCAGCATGCAATACCAGAATGCCAGAATCTTGTTGGGCTATTATACAATTGATTATTTTTTTTAATTTAAACATGTTAAAAATACAGCAGCAGTGATTTTTTCATGTACATTAATTTGTTTGCATTTGTAGACCTCTGAAAAGTAAGGAAGCATTTCTTTGGTAGATGGAGGAAGCAAAAATGTCTGCTTAAAGTAGTTTGCTGAAGACCACATAGGAATTCTCATTTTTAGCAATGGTCTATAAACGCAACTCTCTTAAACTGAGTATTCTAGAAATTTTGGTCAAAATTGTGCCTTAAAGGCACAGTTCTGAAGTAAAGGGATATCTGTGTGGAAGAAGGGGAGACCTAAGGAAAAAAGTCTTTTTTCATTTGGAGTTCACATTGCACTATCTGGGCAGCACATTTCACAGTGGGAACGCTGCCAAAAGCCTAGCTGTGTAGTAAACAAGCATTTCGGGGAAAAGCTGGCTGAAAGAAGATGCCCAGCCAAGTAGGATCTTGAGCATCTATTTATTCATTTATTTCATAGAATCATAGAGTAGTTTGGGTTGGAAGGGACCTCTAAAGGTCATCTAGTCCAACCCCCCTGCCGTGGGCAGGGACATCTTCAACTAGATCAGGTTGCTCAGAGCCCCGTCCAACCTGACCTGGAATGTTTCCAGGGATGGGGCATCCACCACCTCTCTGGGCAACCTGGGCCAGTGTTTCACCACCCTCAGCATAAAACATTTCTTCCTTATATCTAGGAATATATCTAAACTATACTATATATTTATTCACTTTAATTCTGTCCTTGTATATGTCACCTATATCTATATGGTTGGCAAATGACAGGTTCCTTCACCAGAATCAAAATATAATTAAACAATACCCTGCTATGGCTGCAAATGCCAACTCTTCCTGCTCTAAAATATGGTCTGAAGAAGCACCCACCTCACCAAGAGAGAGCAGCAAATCCCATGGTGTTGCTGTCTCCTCCTAACAGTCAGCCTTCCCCCCATCCTGTGCCAAGTGAAAGCCGCTTCACGAGTGGAGTTGTCACGCACAGAGGGGCAATTTGTGACTTTTTAGGTTAACGTGATCACAAAACACGTCTTCTGAGAGATCAGACTTCAATATGAATTATGCTCAGTGGATGTTTGGTACCCCAATGCTTTGGATGGTGACACACCGTTGGGAGAAGGCCACCGCCTTCTCTGGCTTGCCTTCTGGGCTGAATTAAGATCAGTAAGTGCAGTACTCTCAATTTGACCAAACTGTGCCTTACGGTAATAGATCCCACCTGGCAAAGCTCCTTGTGCAATAACTGTTATAATTTGGCTGCTTTCTTCATCTCATCCTTGGCGCTGGTAAGTATAAAGTTTCTTTTAGGGTTGTCCTGAAGGATCCTTCAGCCCAGCACAAAGTTACTGGAGCACACACTAAAGAAGAAACAAATTGTGAATTGGGTTTTCCCAGTCTGTCACAATCCGTGGCTGCTGGAGCAGCGAGCTGATTCAAATGCAGCTCTCGCTGGGATTATTTATCCCTTGCTGATGTGTCTGCAGTGCCTGGGGTATAACAGAGCTTGCTGAAACCGAGATCTGTTTGCCACAGAAAGTCCAGGTGTATCTCCTTTTTTCCGTGGAGGTGAATCTTTCACTTTCCTCACCAGCTTAGGGGAAGATAATGCTAAAAATCTTTTGCTGGCCATAAGTGAATAAATAAACAAACTCCAGAGTTCAAGTATGTGTGGCATCTTGCTTTTCCTTAGCAAGCAGTGTAAACAAACAAAACAGTCTTTTTTTCCACTACTTCTGCAAAACATTGCCAATTGATAATGTAGTAGTAATATGAACACATGCCTGTTCAAAAATGTGGTACATACTTTTGGGTCTTTGAGATTAGTTTCTCTGAAGTGCTTTCTCTTCGGCTGCCTGACAAGGTTTTTGGCTCCACTTCAGTCTGGTAAGAAGACAGCTGCTCAACTTCTGACACAAATGAAGAAAATTGATGGCATGCCATCTCCAAAATTCCCTTTTTCCTGGCAGGCACTGCTAGACTGAGTGCTAGGAGTCATTCAAAGTTTTGGGCTTTTTTTTTTAAAACATTAGTTGGGGCAGGATTTGGGGTTTGCTTAGTTGGCTGGGCTCCTTCTAATAACATTCAACACTCGCACAGAGTCTGCATCTCCGGGAACATAAACAAATATAGCATTAACACTTACACTGCTTATACAGCTTGCTCGCTTAGCTGCTGTTGTGTACTGAATTATCATTAGCATGGCTTTGCTTAACGTCTTAGCAATTTATTTATCTCTCTTTGTCATGGAAATGTACAGACTCCAATGAGGGTCCCTGTAGGGATGGGTCTTCTTGGCATGTTTCTGTAAGACTGGGTCCTCCTGGGTTATTTCTTTAAGGAGAGTAGAGATGTGTATGGGTGACCAAGAGGGATAATGTTTAGTAGCTAGCAAACTTTGTTTGCCCACCTCTGAACTCTCTGATCTTCTCTCTAGTGCGTGAGGCTAGAGATGCTCTCAGGATTTTGAAGACCACTCATTACAGGGTACATGTATTTATTGTTTTAGCTGAGTACAAAGGAAGCTCCTTTCATCGTGCTTTGCTGCCTTGGTTTTCCTGCTCCTCAAGATAACACAAACTAACTACTTTTTCCATGTTGTTCCTCTTGAAATATTTCCTGAGTCAAAGTTTTCATTTGCAAAAGACCTCAGCTGTTTGGGACTGTGTAAAGCATACCTTCAGACCTGTCCATCAAAAAAGTTGTAGATTTATTATATTGCTGTCCCATTACTTCAGAAATAAAACCTTACCCTTGTCTAGTTTTAGACCTCATTTCATGATTATCACTGTTGTTGCAAAGGGTTTGATTTTGATACACATTTTGCTATTCATTTTTAAACCTCCATGGAAAAGAAGCTATGTAAAGCTCTGAATAATGCACACGACATATATGCTGCCTGTCTTGCAGAGGAAATTGAAGAACCTGACAGCAGTTTGCATTTTTGGAGCTGGAGAACAGTGGCAGGAGTTTTTGGAACTCGGAGGTCAAACCAAGAAGAGGAGTTCAGAGCTGCTCTAGCAGAGATGGTAATTAGAGGGGGCACAAAGGATGTGCTCCACTCGCACAGGGAATTAAATATAATCTAGTTAGTGTTACTATTACTTCATGAAGACACCATTTTCCTTGGGATGGTAAAACTTGTGTCCCTTGGAAAACAGCGAAATCCCTTACCTAAAGTACTAGCGTTTGGCAAACTTACAGGAACGGGCGGTAGGATATCACAGTTTTATATGTAAGGAAATGCAAATAAAGGTGGTGTTATTAACTTTGTCGTGGCAATAAATGACGGCTATGTGCACAGCTCAACTCAGTTTTCCTTGTTAGATGTGGAATTAATAACTACTATCAATTTTCATCACTCTCTACCATTGTTACATAGCAGTACCCGAAAGCTTGCATGAGATGGGTGATTCCTTTGCAAATAGCTATTATGCACATATGTGAAACTAGGACGCACACTGGCAAAAGTGCTTTGTTTCTTTAAAGTAGGTAAAAAAGCTATACCCAAATATGTTGAAGCTTGGCTGTTATTAATTGAGTATTTTGTGAAGATAGCAAAATACAGTCTGATGAGCAACTCTGAGAGAAGATTTAATTCTTCTTGAGGGAAATAAGAAGTTAAAGTGAGATTTTGTTAGAATAAATAAATAAAAAATCATTTTCAAGAATCAAGTACTGACACCCCCAAATCTGATTTTGACTTCCATTCTTCCTGTGAACTAGAAATGGGCTCAATCAAAAATGCCACTTTTCTGAAAAATATTTGGATCGAAACTCTTCAGTCAGCTCATTTACCAGCCATTTGGAGGAGGCTGCTCCATGCGCAAGAGGCTGGTGAGCACTCGGTGGCAGCTGCACCGCTTTTGGGGCTGCGTGGATATTGCTCTACCCTCCCGAAGGCAGCAAGGGCCCTGCCAATGCACGGCATCAACTTTGCATCCATTAGCGACTGAAATGGGATATACTTGGATTGCATTAACGGGTAGCCAGTTTTGACGTTTTCATCTCAAATAAGTCCATTTTTTTGTTTTAAGAGAATACGAGAATCTGTTTTTTGTCCAGCTGAGCTTTCCCAGAGCGGTGGTTTTGGTTTGGAACTCGTGCAGGTAGGGAGCACAGGACTCATGCAGCGGAGTTTACCTTTTAAAAAAATGCAGCTAGCTCCTTTGTCTCTTAGGCAACTGCAAAAATAACTCCATCAAGAATAAACCTGCAAACAAGGGCGAAAAAGCAGAACTGTGTGAAGACATGAAATATACTGGTTTAAATAGTCCTGTAAAGCTATTTCCTCCCCCGTACCCTTCCAAGGCTGTAATGATGTGCTCTGATTTTTAAACACGAATCCTGACTTGCACAAATTCAGAGATTTCATCTGTATAGATCTGCAAATTGCTAAGATAGTAATACCTGGATATTTTATGGCACATCCTTAAGTCAATAGGCAAAAGGTTTCTGAATAAAATCCTTAAAATTACCTTATGAATTATTAACTATTCCCTATATTACCTTTGAATTACAAAAGCATAGAAAAATAGGGAGGAGAATTGAAAAGCATCAATCTCAGGTTCTTTAAAAATGTAATCCTAATCATTTGAGCAGTGTACAAATCTTTTATTAAAGATAAAGAGGAAGCCATACTTTTTTATTAACTTGAGGATATGTTCAATCCACATGATTAAAAATCTCATTACTAACTCAAGTCAGGGAAGTGATTTATTACTGAAACAAAATTAGGAGGCATTTTGCTGCCCATAGCTGTATTTATCGTGAAGAAAACTATTGGTTTGCATCTACTTTTTTGTGTTAGGTATTTCTAAGGGTGGATTAGATTTTTCTGGGAATGATGGGGTTTCACTGCAGTCTGCAGCTGAAGTACTACTACCTTAAGAGGGAAAGCCTGAACGAAAATTGTAGGTACCAAGAGGTACCTTTTTGCTCTAGTAAATTTAGATGAAGCGAATGATTTTGTCTGATCAGGCAATAGGATGTGCAAAAATTCAGGATTTTATACATAGGTACTAGTCAAGTGTAGCTAATACTGTAAAGCAAGTGTCTGACTGTAGATCTTTTAGGGATCCTTCACGTATCACATATACTAATATTTATTAATCAGTATAGTATAGATGTGCTGTTCAAAAAGAGCCCTTGAAGTGAAGTCTCAGTTTGCAATGATAAAAAATGATCGACTCAATGACACTATTTCTAGAAATACTATCCTCCTTAGGGAGATATATCTACAGAATACATATAATATTTTTCTCCTTACAAAACCTTAAGCAGGTCAAATATATCGTCTGAGTGTTAGGCAGCTATATGGGTGCCTTGTACTTGAAAAGGGTAAATGTCTTAAGTACTGAATTATGCCCAGCGTAAGTTCCAGTACTATTTATATTGCCTCCTACAATGTAAAATGGAGATAATACTGAATTTATTTACGTCACAGCAGCTGTGGAAAAACTGGGTTATACACACTTGCATATAAAGACAAGACATTAAATGGTGCCATCAATTCCTGCAAGCCAGCAGAAATAGCTTTTCTCTTCCTGATAACCATGCCTGGATGGCTCCCAAGGCTGAGTGCTAGTTTTGCACATCCCACAGGAAGTTTGGATTCTCTCCTGCATCGTGGGTGGAAAATGCCTGGTATTATCATGACAGGTGCAATAGGTATTGAAACGTAAACCTTTCACTGATCCTGGGTAACATATTGCCAGTCCTGGGCTTTGCTCCAGAGGAGTGTTTTGGGAGAAATTACATATCTTGAGGTAAAGAAACATTTCTGGAAATAGGTTGCTTCAAAAATTTGGCAGCTCTTCAGATGTTCAAAATGTTAGAAGTAGTCAAGGCAGAGATCGGATAGCGGGTGGAGGGAGACAAAGAAAGCAGTTAAAGGTGCATAATGTATTGTAAAACTGTGGGAGAGATCTGTTGCACAAACATCATGGTCATTTAAGGAGGGATTCATGTGACAGTTTGCAAAACTGTGATAAAAGGATTTGTTGGGCATCTTTACTCGTCTCACTTGTTCTCAGTCCGCTGTTCTATTTCCGCCTGGATTTGGTGTTTAATGTACTAAGCGACTTCACATTCCACTCACCATTTCAAAACTTCAAATATTAAAAAATAATTAAGGTGTCAGAGTATTTCCAGTTTCTCAGCTTAAAACTATGTCTTGATGATCTCAGGAGAAACCCAATGTAAAACATTGTACATGTGAGGTACAGAAATGCTGAGGGACCTGAGGGGACTTTTTCCAGAGGGTAGGATAGAAAAGCTGTTTTCTAGCGAGAAGGAGGACGTCTCCAGCTTCCAGTAAGACCGAGCAAGTCCAGTAAGACATCAGCAGGCATGGCAGTCTCAACATGTCCCATAGACTTTAGCTAGTTTGCAGGGCAGGAGTAAATATGCAGTGTGAATTTGCAGGGCAAGCCTTAAATATGCTGTGTAAATGTATCTTCAATTTGAGAAGTTCCAGGATATCAGAAAGCATAGGAAATATAGGTGGGGTTCATACTTCTGTTTGTGTTTGGCCTGTGCTAATTAAGCTACGTGACTTTATGAGGAATGGCAGAGTAAGAAAAATGCCACCAAAGCGTCGTTTTTAAATCTCACATAAATCTATCTCCAAAGTGGTTTTTGTTGTCATAGTTTTGGCAGTTGAGGGAGGATCCTCAAGAGAACAAGAACTTGTTTTCTCTGGAAAATATGCTTTTCTTTTTTTTTTTTCTCCTATATTTGCACATAACTGTTGTTATGTTTTCATTTCCATCTGGAAGGTACAATCTTCATCTGAAATCTTTGTGTCGTAGCTTTATGAAATAGCATCAAAGTAGGTGATAATGAACACATTAAACATCTTCTGATGATTAACAAGATACTTTTAAGATCTTCCTTTATCAGGAAGGAGGAATTTGTGTATGTAAATCCATTACATGCTGATGTCTGCTCAGCCTGAATCCTTCCAGGATTTCTCCTGCTTTCAAAGGAAAGTTTACATGAGTGTTTTAGATTGGGTTGGGAGTGTGACTGTCCACATTTCTGCACGTAGGTTTGCACCTTGGAGACCCTCAGCACCAATTCTCTTGTTTTATTGAGGCGATCCTGTTGGCTGTCAGTGCTCACTAATGTAGACATTGCTTAGGTTGTTCCTTGCATCGTGTATTGTGAATGACAAAGCATCAATTAGACAAGATGAATTCTAAAAAGATCAGTGTATATGCTAAATGGGATAACCGCTCACTTCTGAGCTTATGTGAATTTTGATTTTCAGATGTTTACCTTCAGGAATATGCTTGGCAACTAATAAACGTTTGCCCAAAATACTGCATTCTGGATTTCATCTGCCAGACACTGATTTTTTCTCTTCATAAATCTTTGCTAAGTTTGTAATTGTGATTTGGCTTGAGTTTATCTTTAACTTTATTTTAACTGTAATGTAATTTATTGTGAAGATTATTGAGAAATCTGATTTTGAAAATCTGAGAAAAACACAACAGCTTGAAAAAGGAATAGAAAAATCACAGAGCTAAATACGCACCCAAATAACCTGTCTAACAACTATCAAACTGGTAAGTTTGGATTAGGATTTAATTTACGGCTTATATATATTATAACTTTTCTGTGTTTCTCATACCATAGAATACCAGGTCAACGTCAATGATTTGACATTGCTTTCAGAACGTACAATTATAGTATATTCCGCAGAAGAGTTATGTTTCACAGTACTCCTTTGTTATAGTTGGCAGTAAGTTTGACACGGCTTGGTTCAGAGCTGAGTTTTTAACTTTTTTTCAAAACATCATTCGATGAGACGCTCATAAGACTTTGCAATGTATTACAAAAAAGCTCATCTATCAGAAGAGTGCCATAATTGCATTTATTTATATATATGTGCGTGCATGTATTTTTTGTGTATAGATTGATAAGTATGAAAAGTTTTCAAGGTCAATGCTGGAATGTGGGCCCGACCTGAAGAGGTGAATCTCTGATAGGTACATGATAACTCAAGAAATGCCACAGAGATCCTAAAAAGAGAGCTCTGAAGAAGAGCATGGTGTTGAAAAGGATTTAAAATATGTGCTTTTGTTAACGTTTACGTTGTGCTTGAACAGATCACTCTAGACAAGGTCTGGCCTCTTGGTGCTGATTGCTGCACGTTATGAAGAGGCCTTTTTGTTCAGGCTTTACCTGGTGGCTTCTCAAATATCTCTGTGGCTTTTCAGGCTGGTGTTTTGTGTCTTGGCCCAAACCCTGGGGCTACTAATGCTTCTTATTTCAACTCCATCCCACGCCAGCGCAATGCTTTTCTGAAACCAGGTTAGAGAAGAGAGAAGACTGAAATGGAAAAAAAAAAAATTATAGTTAGATAATGTATATAAGATCCTGCATTGCATTGTGCTTTCTCCCATGTTCATCACCTGTAACTTGCCATTTGGGGTAGAACCACAGGGAAATGTTTGCGTACTGTTGTATAGATGAAGCATAGGCCAACGGAGTGCCAAACCCGGCTGGGGCCGTGGCAGAATAAGGGCTCTGTTTTCAAAAAGCTTTTAAACATGTATGCAGACAAGGACTCCTATGGAGAGTTTAAGCAGTTTAGGTAGGTAACTCCTGTTGATTTCTTATGGAAAGGCATGCTTTACATCTTAAACTTATCTGCATTAGCTGAATGCTAAATGCTGTTCAAATCCACCACTGCTGTTTAATGTGTTTGAAATACCAACAATATCTTCTGCCAACCAATGTTCTCAGGTAGTTTGTGGATGTAAGAATTTATGTAGTAGTCCGAATTCTCCTGATCAACACATTTTTCCTCTCTGGTTTAATATTGGGGATAGAAGAACGATGAGACGCGTTATTTTTTTTCCTATGTACTGGTATGTATCGGACAGGAGGGAGTGAATAACTCCTAGCCAGATTGTCAGGACATTCCCCACAGCTCTGGAGGACCCTTCTTGTCTGACACAGGCCTGAACTGACTTAGAAGGGGAAAAAAAAAGTCACAAACATGGGACTTTTCATGAAACAGCATTCTTGGGTTTTTTTTAGCCATCCGAACATAAAACTTGCATCATGTTGACTGCCAGGTCTCAGCCTGTTGGGTTAACAAGAGGCTCGGGGCAAGCCCAGCTGGGAAAGGTGCCGTTTTGCAATGTGGCAGCCTATGTTACCACCTGCGGTTAGACCTCTGCTGTTTAGGCATGATTGCCCCACTTTTGGGAATCCCACAACCTGCTAGACAGCAGACATTTTAGGAATTTCCCAGCAGAAAATGGATTACCTGATCCTTTTGGATTTACTACCTTAAAAGTGATATCGTATATTGACAGATGGTGTCAGCTTCACCACAGGTCTAAGACATGTTTAAGAAGATATTTGCTTAAAAATACAAATTTTTGGAACAAAACAGTAAAAAGAAATAATAGTATGCACTGTTAATATTATATGCAGTAATAAACTCTGCTTTATTTGCTCCTAGCTTTGATGCAGGCAATATATCGCAGGTCTGGCCAAGCCAAGAGAGCTGTTGGAGTTGTGTATTTACTCCTGATGTTTAGGATAGGCAGGGTCCCAGGCAGCATGACACTTATCTTAACTTTCATAGTTATGCTCTTTCTGTGAATGTTGTAAAACACAAATTTAATACAAGAGACAGTGAAGCTGTGAGCAGCATACCTTAGTTTGAGTAAGTCCTCCTGCCTCTGCTGGGACCACATCGCAGGAGCCGTGCTTGGCTCATCGTGAAGCCATTTGAAATGAATGTTCAGCACTTCACACTATCAGTCTCTGATCATAAACCTCGTGTAACGGAGGGGGTCTGAAACCCAAAGTTTTCAGCTCTTTGGGACTGGGGTCTGTATTTAACTGGTTCTGAAGGACGTTTACTGGGATGCTTCAGAAACAGAGGTCCCGACCCTACCGTGAATTACCTTAGTGTTATTAGGTGATTTCTTCAAATTCCTTCAGTGATATTGCTCTGATGTAAAGGTACTAAAGAAGCAGGCTTAATGAAGTAATTATAATGAATATTACATAGGGGTTCAGATCCCTCAGGCAGGAGTCTTAATATCATGGTCTAACACTTGATTTAAGAGAACATCTTGTATGTATTATTTACATCATATATTAGACCTGCTGTGCCAATGCCAATGACTGCAACCCAGGGGTTTTATTACCACCAGATATGCTATTTATTTGGAAGAAATACCATGTAATACTTGAAGCTACAAAATCAGTTTTGAAATAAATAGATCTTAATATCAGATAAATGATGGATGAAGGCTAAGTTCAGACTGGCTCCCTGATAGATCAGGGCAAACGCTCTGCTGGAGATTTAATGTTAATGCAGCACAGCAGGGGATTTTTTAGGATATCATCCCCAATCTGTCATGGAGAGCAGTGATACATTGGGCTTCTGGAGTCTCATTGCAACGGTCTTCTGGACTTCGAGATATTTCAGCTCTTCTTCTGTTTACTTAAATACACTTAGCTCTTTTTCATGTTCAAGTAGCTTCAAGAACTTTAACTGATTTTGTTCACTGGTAAGGCTGAAAGCTTAAGTAAGGATGAAGGGAAGCCAGTTATGGCTGTGAAATGGCATGGGCACAGCAATCTCGTGTAGGTCTCAGTGTCAAATGGAGGTTATTGAGTCAAGCTGGAAAAACCCTCAATGTTCTGCAGGTCCCCAAAAAGTCTTTCTGTGGTGGAAGGAGATAATGTTCTCAATATGGTTTCAAACATATCTTTTTTTTTTCTTGAATGGCTGTGAAGATATATCATCTTCCTATTGATATTTGGTGTTAGTCCTACTGATACTATTGACAGTTATTTCAGCACAATTTTTGATGTAAGTGTAATAACTGGAGGCAATATGGGAAAAACCCGAATGTGGCAATGATGAAGTCGTGATCCTGAAGGTGCACATATGTTTTCCAAAAGTGCTGCATGAACACATTTAAAGTTCTGGATCTGGGGCTTGTGCGATAACTTTCCTGTGGAAATAATCTTAAGATTTTCTCCAGCCAGGCAGATGGAAATCCCAAAATATAAGGGATTGATTCTCCTGAAACATTTTGGCACTTTGGGTTTGTTCCCTCTCCCTCCCATTGATAGGCATGCACAGGTTTCCCTTGTGCGAGAAGACTGAAATGTGACCTCATTACAAAGTTTTGCTGGCATAGCTGTGTTTGCTCCAATTTTGAAAACATCATGCCTCTAGATGATATCACTGTGCAAAAGTTTATGATGTGGATGCAGCTACCCTGACCAAGGAACTCTTGTCTGCTTCGCTTATGTTCCTAAAAGCTGATGTTACTAAGCCAGCCAAAAAACTCCTTCCATAAGCATATGCTGCTTCTACCCTGGGGGCTCTGTATATGTAACTATAGGAGTGTACAGAGACTCCCTTGTGCAGGTGAGGCATAATTTATATAGTAATATATATTTTTTTATAAGTGCTGCAGGTGAACTTAGTAAAAAGTATAGTTTTGCTGATGCTGCTATTCTTGGTTGTGGGTCTTGTATCTCCTGTATTGCTGCTGAGGCCAGTTATTTCTTGATCCATAAATGTACAGGGGTTGTTGTAAATTTAAAGTAGCTTAATTTCATAAAGGAGAATGCAAATTGTGCATCACCCTTTTGGTCCCCCAAACAAGACGGTAGGTCTTTAAGTTTGGGGATGAATGTACTGTTCTCTGTGGCATGTAGGAACCTGTATGTACTAAGTAACAGCATGCAGTCTTGGAAAAAGAACTTGGGCAAATACGATCCAGGTCAAAGCAATTCTCTTTCTGTTTCTGCTCTGGCCTTTAATTTACTATTTTTTAAAAAATTCATTTCTTTTCAGCACATGGGAGGTATACTGCCCACTGAGCTCCACATAACTAGCTGATTTATGGTTTACTTCCTATACACCCCAGTTTAATTAGGATATTACTATTTCCTGCCCCTCATTACACTAACCCTGATCACCGACACAGAACTGGAAGCAAATTATTATCAAAGCACAGAGGAATACAAGCTGCTAATTTGTTTTGGTCTCTGTTGGAAAATTGAAATTGTACATATTGCAAAGTGCTTTACAAAGTATATTATGTGGCCTGACAGAGAGCTTGGATATCTAACTGTTGCTTTTCAGAGGAGAAAGCTTTTGTTATATTATTAATTATACATAACTATATATATATTAATTATATTATCCCTTCCTCTTAGGACGGAGAAAGGGATTCATGCGGGCAGTTCAGGTGGATGGGCTGCAGATATATTATATATATAATATATAATGGGCTCTTACTTTTATACCATGACTGCACATTGTGGGAAAACATATGTCCCTGCACCCACAAGGGAAAACAGGAGAATTTTTAACAGAGGTTAACTAGCACATGTTAAAATCCTGGTGCTGAGAATACAAGTTGTAAGTTTAGTATGTGTCAGCTGGCTGAGTTAAACCCTAGGTTAGAGTATTGCAACAATGTAGTATTCTGGCAGTGTTTTGTTTGCCAGGAGAAAAAAAAAAACAAAACAAAAGAAAAAAGAAATGAATTCTGTGTCTGTGCCTTTCTTGTTTAGGTTTTAATAATAGCAAGTGGGGCAAATTCATCAGCTGTGCAAATGGGTTCACAGCTACTCGAGTCAAAGGAGTCAGGCTCACTCGTGGCAGGAGGGGCTCTTTCACGTGAGGGTTGCGGTGGCTGGGAAGCAGAGCAGAGCCTGCAGCTGAGGTCTTGTTTGCTAGAGGGCTTAAACTACGCTGATTTACATTCAGAGTGTTGCTTTCTTCCTTGGCTATGCTAGCATTTACCTCGATGTCCTCTCTGAAGAGTTGGGGAGTTGTTGTGGAGAAATGTAGATGAGTTGCTTGGAGCTTAAGCACACAAGACGAGGAAAATATTGGTATAGAAACAAAACTGAAAGAGTAAGTCGCTCGTGGCGTATTCAGAAAAGGTACATCCTTGTGAGCCATGCGTCCTTAACACGTCGTGGTAAGGCTGTTGGTGTAGGCCGTGCATTTTGGGCTGCAATCCCCTCGGGACACGGTAAGGTTTTAATGAAATACAAAGCCCTGTTAGGCTGGTTGACACACCATAAATACAACTACTGGTGTAAAGGACAGCACGGTGCAGCGCTTTAGTTTCTTCACATTATACTGGGCTGACACCTGTCTCATATGCAGGATATCGTTGTCCCTCTTTTGTGGTTTTAAATTATTAAGACCTGTTAACCATGTGCAGCTACAATACCTGTATGAAAACTGGCTTCTCAACATGCAGAGCAAAAGATTTGGTAATGAATAAATTCCCTTTCCAACTGTTTGGCTAAAAGTGGGTATTCTAAGAGATTTGCAAAGATTTTTAGGTACTTGAAAGTGTTAGTTAATGGGAGTTACATATCTAAATACAGTTTGTAAATCTCCCATTTGAAAATTTACCTTTTTGTCATTAAAATAGTGTGAAATGTCATAGTAGTGACCCAAACTTGCTTCATTTAACCTCATTACAAATGCAGACTTAGTTCATTAACTGTGTGTTTTTTGAGATACCTTCTGTGGGAGGAAGAGGGTTTATTCTGAATTAACGGCACCACCTTCCTCCCTCAGTTTTCTGTTTCTATTTCTATACCATGAGGCTTTGTGATGTTTATCGTTATTTTGCAAGGTTTGGCTTTCCTTGAATCCAAGAAAATACTGCAGGCTGGGGCAGGATCTGTGTATCCAGGGCAATACAAGCACAGCTGGTGGAGGGCAAGGTGAAAAATACTGCATGGCTCGATCTCCTCCTGTGCAGCATGGGTCAGGAGCAACTTCTCTGTAACTTGCTGCTGCTCTTTGAATGCTTGAGGTGACCCTTTCCCTGCCTGTAAGTTGTTAATCCTGCAAGATAGCTGGTTTCTGACATAGTGTCTGAATTTGTTTGGTATGAGATAATATTGGTATTTGGGTTTGAACAGCATGGGTTTTCATACTAAGCAAACATCTGCTCTGGGAGAGTATTTCCATAGTCTGACAAAATCAAACCTGTGCTTGAAAGGTGGGCTGGGGAAATTCCAGTTCTTGAACTAAGAAAACATGAAAGTTTGTGAATCTGGACTGGACCGTAACCTCTTTTAAGTGAATATTGGCATTATTATTTCTGTGCTTTCCTAATGAGTCATACAGGGAGAACAGGATCTCAGATTCGGTTTGAGATTCTCCAGCTTGAGATAAGGAATAAAAACAGTATAAGAATTTACAGGAAGGGAGTGCATAATGTTTAAACATTGCTCCATCCTTCCTAGAGAGACTGCGTAAACTTAAACACTATTGGAAATGACAGCTGAGATTAAAACAGGTCATCTCTTGTGAACGCTTTCACAATATCCCCGTTTCTGTGACACCGTAAGATGGAGAAAGTCTGCCGTTGGCAAGCCGTCGGGGAAAGCGAGTTTTGAAATGAATTGTTCACTGTACAGCAAACACGAGTGAGGACATTCTTCGAGAGTCTGTAAGAGCCCGCTGTTCGCTCATGTCGTTTAGAAAAAATCTCTTTAGAAATGCAAGTCAGCCAAACTGTGGTTTCAAGCTCTCGGTCTGGATATCTTCCTGGTTTGTGTAGGATGTATGGTAGTCAGTACTACAGTCTGCAGTATTTCATCCCTGAATGTGTGCTGAAATACTTTTCCTTCCTGTAACATTTTCCACCCTTGATCATTCTGGGCGAGCTGATTACGGATGGGTTGTGGCTGCAGAGGGGACAGTATACAGAGAAGGAATATAATAATTTCCCGCAGGGAAGAAATTCTTTCTATGCTGTGACAAGTCAAGTAACGATAATGTTAATGACAGACCAAGTTTATATTTGCAGACCTTCCCATGTGCGGTTGTGAGCTGCATTAAAGAAATAATGAGTAAAAAGGGTCTCCGGTTCCCTGAGCAGGTGGATGTGGGACTGCGCTGCTTTCATCACCGCTGCGATTTTTTTTCTCAGCTGTGGAACATCCTAAAATGTTTCCCCTTTTGTAGGGGAACTTTTCATCTTAGAGGGCTAAAAGGGAGTTCCTTCAGCTGTTCTTGAATTAATTACAGCACGTCAGCTATGAACAGTGCACTCAAGGGAGTACCCTAGTGCAACCTCTGCTTTCCTTGTGAAAGCTCCTTTGCCTTGAAAATGCTTCAGGTGCCTCATTTATCCCACTAAGTGCTTTAGCACCAGGAGATTTTCCTGAACCAATCACAAAGAAATGTTTTCTTGAGCTTTAGAACAGCATTACCTTCTAGAAACTTTGTGAGGTAACTCAGGAGAAGTTACCGTGTTCTAGATCTGCAGTCATGGAAAGCAATAGCATTAGAAAAAGAGTATCGGCAAAAGAGAGATATTTTTCATTTTAAATTATACCCAGCTTTCTTAAGAAAGCAAATTAAATTGTGCTTAACCAAAGAATACAGATAACAGTATTAAGTACAATAGAACATTTTAATTACTAAGGAAAACAAATGTACATGTCTGTAACTGTAATTAAAGGAGTGCTGTATTTGCTGTGCATCAGTGTGACTTGTATGTCTGCAACACAGTAATTGACGTAATTCATCACTTGTTTCGGACTTGACATTGTGGTTACTGTGAAGCTGTACGAGAAGACAGGAATTCAGTGCTTAGCTGCAGACTGTTTGACAGGGTGCCTGACCACTGATGGAGCATAGCTGTCATTTGTCTTCATCATAGCCCAGCTTCAGTGTTGCAGTTGTGCTCTAGGTAACTTTGTACTGGTTGCCTGTGAGCTCCCTGGTAGCTCTCAGTGTGTTTGCTGGGTGCCTTCATAGATGTCCTGCTGATGATACTCCGTCTCCAGGTTTTCATCCTTCGCTGCGGGATCAGGGATATGGGTGGCTCAGGAGCTATCGTGGTGCTGAGGAGACAAAACAATGCAATCTTTGCTGGAATAAGGACCGTGGCACTGCAACTTGTCCCTGTGGAAGTGTACGGGGTGCAGAAAGCGACTAAGAGGGAAGCCTGCAGGACTGAACGGGAAGAGCCTAAGAATGAAGAGGCTGAGCTTATTTCCCAGATCTAGTCCTTGCAAACTGTTTTCTCCTCTAGCTTCAGGATGCCCAATGACAGTAATACGGTCTTCAAATACGGAAAAGGCTGCTGCGAAAAGAAAAGAAGCAATCTGTTCTCTATGCCCCTTGTGATAGAAGAAGAGTAATGATATCAAAAAGTCACAGCAGGGAAGAGTCGGTTAAAAAATGAGGGAACTGTTTCTAGTATTAGGGTAGTTAAGTACTGGAATAAATTCCCTACAGAGACTGTGAAAAGTTCTTCCCTGGAAGTCTCAGGGCAGTATCTGAGGAAAACTTTCTGAGAAGCACCATGGCGGGCCTTGATCCCTCCTTGGACCAGGTGGACGGACCCAGTCATCTTTGGCCACCTCCTCCAGCCTGATTCCTGTGACTCCAGGGTGGGCAAACCCTGCTGTTTGGGGAGCTATGTGGAAGACAGAAACCCATCCTGGGAAATCCCTCCTGAGCAAGCAACGTAACTGGTGCGGTGGGATCATATGTGGTCACTACTGACCTCTCCAAGGGAAACAAGCAAACCCAGGTAGGAAATGATTCTTGGAGGTATAATCAGTTCCCAGTCTGTCCTAGGGTTAAGAATATGTACGAAGAGCTAGTATAGACTTCTCTTTCTCCAATCATCTTGAATTTATTTTCAAGCATAGTTCACCTATAGCTGTAGTGGCCAGTAACAGTGCTTTGTTTATCAAAAAGACTAAAATGTAGGGAACTAACCTCTTACCACACATAACTTTCCACTGTTTTAGCAGGACAGCAAGGTGGTAAAAGACAAGAGAAGTTTCTTACACAGCGGACCTGCTCTTCCTGCTGTGTCCTTTCAGGTACAGATGGACCAGTTCCAAAGTGGAACAACTTAGTTAGGAGGGCTGCTGGTTAATAGTTAATGAGCAGCCTTGGTTTGAATGCACATTCCAGAGATGCCCCTGCTGACTGTATTTAAGCAATAAAATGCAACAGGCAGCGCTTTTTGAGGCAATTACAGCAGTCCTCGTGTGGTGTTATAATGCACAGGACTGAAGGCTGAGTGACTTTAGTCACAGGAGAACTGTAAATTCACTGCCTGCTATTAGGAGATGGACTTTGAGTTTAAAAAAAAAAAAAAAGGCAAGTAAAACAGGTAGGCCTGTCAATTTACTGAGCGTTACTGGCAGAAACATGATTTAATTGGCAGCCAGTGAGAAATCACTATTTATGCAGAAGTACCAGTAAGATTTGTACTGTATAAGGGATAGATTATAGTTATTGTATAACCAAGTGATATATTTGATTACATAATGCTAATGTATCTACCTAAGCAATGTTGTGCACTGAGTTATTTGTTGTATTTGAGATACTTTCATATATGAAGTTCCTAGTCACAGATAATAGGAACTGTCTTGTTAGAATAACCTTAAGATTATAGAATTGTGATGATCCGGATGTGTTCTGTGCAACGCTGAAACAACAACAAAAAAAGTATTTTTGTTTTTCCTTTGGAGCATTTTTAAAATGTCAATAAATATCTTAAATTTTATTTCTTCTTTTGATAGAGTGACACCAGGATGCCTGAGAGCTTTAAAGTAAATCTAAGCAGATTTCATACCCGCTTAATGCAACAGATTTAGTAGTAAAAATAATTCTATTTTATGCGAAAGAAACATTAAGGGGCTAAGGCAATGTCTTGCATGTGAGACTGCTAAAATCATTCAAAAGCTATGCATGATCCTGAGAAAAACAAGAGAGCTTCGTTGCCATTCAAAGGGGCCTAAGGCAGAAGCAGCATTTGCTTCCAGAAGCTCATGCGGGAATGTGCCTGTGCACACACGTTTTCCAAAAGGCGATAGCTGGGAAGACGAACGAGAACGAACCTTTGAATTTGCATTGCATGCCTGGTAACAGGCAGAGATTGGCGGCATGGAAAACCGCATGGACCTGGGAGAAAGGCTTCTCAGCAGCAGAGAGCAAAGGAGAGGGCCTAACTCACAACGTAGGGTTTTGCTGACTTTGAGTTTCTTCAGTACTGGAGGATGTTTCCTGGTTATCCAGCTGGGTTAGCGATAATGCCATTCTTCGGTATACGTGCCCCTGATTTACTTTTATTTTCACTGACTCTCTGCTTTCATTTTGAAACTTCTTGATTTTCTTAAGCTCAAAGAAAGCTGCCAGCTGTCTTGGGACATCACCCTGGGCCATGGAAATCTGAATGATTCATTAGCCTCCAAAGAGCGAACTCAAAGCTTGAAACCCTTTTCAGGCTCTCAGTAAAAGACATGGATTAGGGGGGATCTCGGTTTCCATCTCCCAGAGAGCTGCCAAATTCCCTTCTCCGCTCCTCCGGTTCTTATGCCACTCTTCAACATCGTGCATTAAATAACATGACTAATATTTGTCATGTGTTACTTGTCCTTTCGGGCCTCTGTGGAGGGAGAAATATGTGCATTGTTTTGACTGGCTGTTTTAGGGTTTTTAATCTAAATATATGTAACTGTGTGTGTTAGAGATAGCAGGTAAGAACGCATGGCGTAGAGTGTGATTTGGGTCTGGAGCACTCTTTACTTCCAGAAAGAGTTTATTCCAGTCTGAGGGTAATTCCAAGAAAACCTTATTTTACAGAATGACTTGGTCTTTACTGCCTAATGAGCTTACAGCTGTAGCAGCAAGTGGTGGGGCCCAGTGGGAGCAGATCTGTAGAGCAAGATGGTGCTGAGAACCCTCTGGCTGCGTTTGGTGGCTTTTTATTCTGACTTCTTGTGGTTTGGTGCCACGGGGGAGCATCCTTTACCAGGGCAGCAGGGGTTTTCCTGGGGAAAGTCTTTCAGTTTTGCTTAATCCAGAAGAAGTCCAACCGTCAAGATGAAGCAAAGCTCAGGAAGCAGGGAAGACTCTGCAAAACCCCACTCCTTGTCTGAACCAAAACCACGGTGTGGCTGTACCCCCAAAAATGCTGTTGATCAGAGAAAGGAAGCCTGTGAAAAAATAAATCCCCTTGTCAGATGCATGAGCCCTGTGCTAAAAGGTGTCATTGCTACTGAGGGGCTTTTCCCAGGACAATATTTGGCACATCTAGTCCTGCTATTTTATTACCCTGCAAATAAGAGAAACAGTAATACCACCGCTAGAAGTATATACACCACCACGTATACTTTATATATTGCAGTCTCTTGTTCTCTTGTTAACTTATGGACACTGACCTCTCTCTCTGCAGCACTCATGAACCAGCGTAAGTCTTAATGTGCCTCCTGTGCACATTATTTTTGTTAGTTCAGCATGTCTCTAATAATCAGTCTCTATAATTTGGTTTTCTCCATTCATTGATTGCCTCAAATATGATTTTGCAGTGCAAAGATCCCCCAGTCATAACTACAAAAATGACAGGCAGTACTTTTTGTAATCTCCATATTTGACGCATGAAAGAAGGCTAAATTCCTGTTTGAATAAACAACATAATAAGGTTATTGAGAATAAGACCATTACTATATAAAATTATGTCTAAGTGGCAGATATAATTAACATTGGATTGTAATTACACTAATTACAAGTCACATTAAGATACTCCAGTAATGACAAAGTGAGCACCCTATAATTGAATGGAATAAGCAGGGAAACATGCTGCTCACACTAATTACCTAAATGAGCTAATATGTCTTCAGAGTGACAGTCATGCTCAGTGTTATTACACAGGCAAGACAATTTTGTAAGTTAAAAAAAAATCTAATTTCCTTCCTTCCTTCTCTTCAGGACCCATTTCAAATCATCAGCAGCTTCAGAATTTCTCTCTTGAGCCAAAAATAGAGAGATCCCACAGTTTAGGCCTTTTCTAATTTTGTTCGGCAAAGTACAATTTTCAGGGTTAGACTGTGATTTTGAGGTATTCCTGCT
>NW_008824309.1:4658831-4678549 GCF_000699105.1 Pygoscelis adeliae | reverse complement strand
GGCTTGTTCTGTGTTTATTGGTAGGCTCCTTTGACAAGTCAATCCACTGTGATTTTTTTCACTTGTCTAAATTCGAAACAAACAAAATAATGTAACTTAAGCTCAGCGTGCTCTACAGCATAAAGCATACTTATTTTGTTGGCTCCAGAGTAACAAATATGGCTTATAACAGTCTGGCTCCAGTTGTGCCCTTGAGAGTGGTAAAATTTGAATTATTCAAGGCAATTAGTGGGAGCATTGCAGTGGAACTCAAATTTCAGCTCAAGCTTCTAAGAATAAAAACTAATATAAGAATAGGAATTCTACATATTGTGGAAAAAATGCACATTACTTTTTTCTTTAAACACCTCCAGCTGTCTGGGGCTCTGAGTTGGGAGGAAAAATAACATAACAGACACTTTAACAATCTAAAATAGTTTGCTAAGAATTAAAAAATAGAGCCAATGCACTTCGTAAGATTGTCTATACTTCAAACTTATCTCAAAGATTTATTATTATTATTTTTACTTTATGTGTGGTTTGATTCTCAGGGACCCAGAGTACCAACGATTCCCGTTCTTTTGGCAATAACCAAAAATCTGAAGCATATGGTTTCTTAGCAATATTTCTGACTGTTGTTGTTTATTTTTATCCCAGGGCGTAGGAGGTTCACTCGCAAGAGCAATTCAGTGCCAGCACTTTGATGAACTCTTTTCCTGTCACCAGGAACGCCATGAGTTTTTAGGAAGCATTTGAGAGAGGATGAGGAGGTAGTTGAGTGGGATGGTGTCCTCAAATGTAAAGATACGTCAAAGCTGCTTACGGAAAATGTAATGTAGAGGTGTCTTGAAGGCCCATCCTCCCCTATAAAGAGTGGAGAGGAGAAAAAAGGTGATGGAGCCTTGGAAGCTAAGGTCAGGAAAAAAAAACCCTGGCAAGGAAATTAGGCAATTGGTGGTTTAAAAAAGATGAAGTCATACTGTTTTTCAAGTATAAGAAGCAGTAAGGGAGATTTGCAATGTTCCTGTCCTTGGAAGCTGGTTCTTTAGCAGAGCTGAAGAAGTCCTAGGGGAGGGAAGTGGAGGGAGGCAATCTGGAAGAGAGTTAGGGGGAAGGGACACCAGGGAGGGACAGCAAAGCAGCTCCAGAGAACCCAGAAAAAAGGTGAAAAAAGGAGAAAAAAAGTGAAAAACGGTGAAAAAAGGAGAAGAGAAAGGGCAATGGGAGGAGCATGGGTACCATCAGGCATTTTTAAGAGAACAGAGGCTAAATACATGTTTGTAAGATGAGAGGAAAGAAGAGGAGAATAAAATTTAAAGGGAATTTGCAAGACAGAAAGCGAAAAAGAGTGATCAGCAGGAGGATTAAACATTGAGTGGTCAAGCATTGCAACAGGCTGCCCAGGGAAGTGGTGGAGTCCCCATCCCTGGAAGTATTTAAAAGACGTGTAGATGAGGTGCTTAGGGACATGGTTTAGTGGGCATGGGGGTGTTGGGTCGACGGTTGGACTCGATGATCTTAGAGGTCTTTTCCAACCTTAATGATTCTATGATTCTATGATTCCGTGATTCTATGATTCTATGATTAGGACTGGGGCTTGAATGAGACACAGCCAGCGAGGGAATAGGAGTGTTCAAGGAGGAGAAGTAAACATATTTCTTTCTCATGGCCTTAAAGAGAGTATACAGAATTACCTCAGGTATAGACATCTGTTTTCTAGACCGTGAAAATTTTATTTCGTTTACAAAGAATCACCAGTTCGATGGACCCCTGAACCATCCTTTATCGTTCTTATAGGTTAGAAAAGGAAATAAAGGATAAAGTCCTAGGTCTGCTTAAACCTTCCATCTGGAGCCCACCTGGGTCCTGTGTTGCCTTTTTCCTGATGATGCAGATTCATTTAGGGACTTAATTAATTGTTTAAACATGTAAATCCTTCCTTGTGAAAGATGGAAATGTCAAAGTTGACAACATATTAGCAATCCACGCTACCTATGATTTTTGGCCAGTCATATGTGATAACGTATAGAAAAAAGAAATAAAATAATACCTGAATTTATACTAGCAGTTGGGTTCATTCATTAATCTGGAGGCACGATGCAGATATGTGTTTTACAACTGTCTAGCAAAATGACGTTGCTTATATTAATTTCTTATTTGAAAAAATAAATGAAAAATTGTTGCCAAAATGTGTAAGTACATTTAAAAAAAGTCCTCCAGTAACCAAAGTTTTTTGATTGAAAGCATTACCCAGAAAAAGTTACCTGAGAATTTAAATTCCAGAGAAAATTGTGATTTAAATTCACAAAACCATCAAATGAATAATTTTAACAGATTCTCAGCTCTTCTTAAACAGATGACTCTGTGTTTGCAACTGAATGTTTGATAAATGAAAAGAGACAAAATGTTCTACTTTTCAGCACATTTTTATCCACAGCTGGTGCACAGACTGAGACTAAGTGTATGTTAGCTTTAGCCGTGATTTTTCAAGTTGAGGTTTACTATATTTAGCTCTACATATATTTAGAATTGATGGAAGTAAATTTTTCAACTTTGGAAAATGTTGCTGAGCTGGACTTTGGTCCAGCTGAAAAATATCAGTGGTGCTTCTTGATCCCACGTCTATGATGCTGAGAATTACTGGCTCCAGGGACCCCAGCCGAACCCTGTGAGAGGTTTTCATCGCTCCTAATGGCAGAGTGAAGCAATCGTGAGACACGTTCCTTCCCTTCCCGAATACGTACACAGAATCCTACACCCAGATACATCCTGTTGCAGGCTCCGTGCTTTAATATATTTGTAACAGAAGGTACGTAACCATTTATTAGGATCGTACAGTATGTTTGAGGCATATCGTACACATTTGGGAAAAATAAAGATACCTGGGGATTTGCTTAAGCATTTTTAATAATAGCTAATATATTAGAAAGTATTTAACTTGGCAGAAACTTTTAGTATATATTTTTCTAAATGACTGTTTGCCTAACTGGTACGATAATAAAAAGGCAATTTCAGACTCCCGTTCCTATTCAGTAGGTGTGACTCTGCTTCCACACCTGCCGAAACATTCCTTGAGTCATCACAGTAATTACGAACATCCCTAATTTAATGTAGATGGTTTACATACTCCCTGTTAAACATACCCTTAACTTTTACAGAAATAATTGTTATGTACATTCTGCTAATAACTTTCTATGTGGCTGTGCAGTTGTTTTTCAACATACTGCTTGCATTTCCATCTGTAAAATGGGGTAACATTGTATTTCCAGCTGCTGATTGTGTTCTAGTGTTGGTATTGGTATTGGTACGGTATTCTCTATTTGCTAAATAACTTGCTATGCAAGTTCTAGCTTATGAAAACGTTATGATAGAGCTGTTGAGTAAAAACATATTTGAATGTTTATAAAATAAACAGCTCAAGGCTCTCACCATGCTAATCAAAATACCAAAGTTAATTTAGTTGTTATTTAGAATAGCAATTCATTCAGATCGGCAAAAACATAGTTCACAGCCACTCAAGATAAATAACAATCACCAAAAAAAGAGTAATTTATTCCGATTTGATTATATCAGCATAGGCACAATACTGCTGGACTGAGTAGGGAAAATTGAAGGCTCTGTAGCACTTCACTATAGCTGTCTCTGCCAAACTGCTTTAGCAAAGGTGTTAACATTGCCCTGGGTGGTATCAGCATTTACTGTAGGGACAGCCACCCTACACTCAGCGTACTGCCTTTCTGCTAACACATTGCTCCGTTTTCTTAATACTGAGATCAGCATAACGTGCCTTATCCATAATGTGGTGTAACTGCACCTTTTGTATTGCAAAAATACAGATAAATTTTTCGTGGTCTGTGTACGTTCACAGAGCCGCTTTCAGCTGGGCTTCTGTGGGTCTTGTTGAGCAGCGTGTGGTCCAGTTCTCGCACACGTCCTCACGGTAGCTTCAGTATGCATTTTATTTCAGGCTGGAGAAAGAAAACATCAAGCTCTGCCGTGAGGGCAGTAAGGGTCAAACTCTTGCTTCTCTGAAGACATGAATTAAGGTGGTGACGGCCACAGTCTGTGCTGTGGAGGAGGCCTGCATCTGAACTACATGTGGCAATATAAATAATAATCCTCTCAGTTTACTCTGTAATTATATATCTTTGGTGAGTCACTCCTTTCACATGATGCAAATATTTATGGCTTGTAAAGAATACGATATCCAATCAAGAAACAGACTTTTCTGGTTAACATGGAAAAGACTAGACATCCGAGAAAGAGAAACTTGGGAGATCGTATTTGCTTAGGAGAACAGAAAGACTTTGACGATACAAAATGTCCTCCAAAGCCAGCCCAAATCCTTGCTTTGAGAAGCCCAGCTTCTGTTCAGACTTTTATTAGAGAAGGTGGTGACTCTCTAAAGCTCTGTAAGATGAAAAAAATGTGCAGAAGTATTAGGCGTCTGGATTCAGCTGCTTTGCATTGTGACATATTAGTCCCTCTTTGGAGCTACCAGGCCTGAAATTCTGTGTTTCTCAGCCAAATATGAGTTTAATATTGCCTTGCTGATGGACGTGTGGTCCTATGAGAACAGACCTCCTGCCCTTTGCATTCCCTGCTCCCACAGCCTACCAGCCAGGGGGGTTATCTGTCGTCGCTCCCCTCCACCGACACCAACTTTGGATATATTGAAAAGGAGGAGAGAGAAAACATGGATTTGCTTATAGCCTGCTGAAGTGCAAAATGAATTGATGTGCCTCCATCCTTCCAGAGCCGGCACGGCTCGTGATTTATTTTCAAGAAATCTCGTTCAGGTTTTAGGGTAAGCAAGGATCCATCCGGTGATTTTACAGCTCACGGACTACAGAAGGGACTGAACTGACAGCTTTTATAGCTCTGTTGTCTCAAAAACTGAATACATTAAAAGTTTTTCAGTAGAGGAAAATACTGATCAGGAAACAGCCTACACAGGGAATCCATATGAAGGGCAATCCATATGAAGAGGTTATAGTCCATAGACTACCAGTCTAATTTAGTAATTTTAAATTTTGCACTTTTTATAAAAAAAATGACTGCGATTAAAACATCAAGTCTGATAACAGGCTTACAGGAAGCAGTGACCAAATTAGTTCACTAAATACTTATCCAACTTATTCAGAAGTCTCTTGAGGAGTTTGAAGCGTTTGTGCCAGGGTTGAAGTTGCTTCTTGGTAAGCTTAAGTATAGGAGACAGGCAGGAGTCCTACTTCATAGATTCCTTCTCAGTCTGGAAATACAATAATCCCTTCTCCCCATCCCCATCCTGTACAATAGTTGGTTTGATTAGTGCCAGTTGTTTATTACTGCAATTTATTCATATAAATTACCTCCTCTTTATTTTAATGTAAATCAACTAAGAATAGAAATATTCCCAAAGTGGTTTGTCTTTTATAATGGAATATTTAATGTAGGAATGCTACAATATTATAAAACCTGAAACCTGCTAAAATGACTTCACTCTTGCACCATTCAGGCTGCCCAGGGAAGTGGCTGAATCACCATCCCTGGAAGTATTTAAAAGACGTGTAGATGAGGCGCTGAGGGACATGGTTTAGTGGGCATGGGGGTGTTGGGTTGACGGTTGGACTCGATGATCTTAGAGGTCTTTTCCAACCTTAATGATTCTACGATTCTATTTCTGTGTATAATGAATCAGCAGAGCTACTAAGAGCAATTTGGAATGAAAGTATATGACTTGCCAAATTAAGAGATTAGGGGAAGTATATATAAGCTAAAAGCATCAAACGTCTTGCCAAACAGCAATTGTCCGTTTTGCTTTTAATAAAAACAGTTCATTTGCAGAAAATAGGAGGAAATCTGAAAGGAAAGGGTTTGTTAAAAAATTGAAAAACTATAATCTTGCTTATTAGAAACAGTTATTAAAACTTTAGAAATTATAAACTGAAAAAAAAATGAGCTGAGATGAATCATGCTGTAGATGAGCATTTAAAGGAAAGCATGCTTCATGCTCTTTTTGCACATATGGCTGTGTGAAATGAATGTAACTGTTATCAGCCATCAGACTTAGAGTAAAGGTGATGGTCAGGGTTTTATACATTTTCTTATTCATCTTTTTCTTGTGAAAATGGCATGTTTCAAGCCTTAAACCCATCTTTTTCATCTTTTCATCTTTTTTCTTGTGAAACATCCTAGAGAAGGATGGCCTGAGGAAGGAAGTCTCTGAAGGTCCCCATTGAGAATGTGCTCCCCATTCAGTCCATTGGCTCTTACATTTGTTTTACGATCAAAAAATACATAGTTCACATATCTTGCACCAAAGCTGGAGGGCTCCAGGACTGCACGAGGTGCCAGGCTGTCTGGCCTGACAGGACAGGGATTTTATTGCATCTTTTCTTCATCTTCTTGAATCTGGGGCTGATTGAGGACTTCCTTTCTGGAAAATTACTAGTAGAATATGTGTTTGAGGCACATCTTGTTTTTCAGTGACCCAAGACATAGGCACATCTCAAGACTTTAATTTTTCCTATTATTTCATATTTCCATTTCTACTCTGCTGAAATTCCATAGAAGCCTGAAAGTTTAGCAGTACATTAATGCTGCTTCTTGCCCATTCTTTTCCTCCCAGTTTCCTCCTGGAGCAGAAGGATGGAATTAAATCAGCATAAAGCTTTGGCGAGTCTGGAACAAGCTCTGGCTACCGGTCTGTTTTTCAAGAGTTGTTTCAGGTAATGACCTAAGAAGATTATGAATTTGGTACAGATGTTGACAGCCCAAGTCTACTTTCTGAAATCCATTTAAATGGCTTTAGTAATAAACAAAGCAATGTAGTAATATGTAACACTTAAAACCATAATTGAGTAATTTCAGTTATTTTAAACCTTTTATTTAAAGGCACAGAGGGGTGATACGATGCGACCAAGCTATTGCTATCAGCTAAGGAGTTTCTGAAGTGCCTGTCTATTCCTGTAACACAGTGAATTCCTGGTCCTGGCTGTTTTGGTAGATTTACAGCTGAGGGATACATTTTTCCATGCTGGCCATGCAGGAAACTTTTTGTAGATGGCTGCTGCCTCCCAGGCCATGGTTATAGGTTGCTGGTTCTATAGCACAAATCAGTATTCAGATGTTTCTGGCTAGTTTCTTCTCAATTCCTAAAATTCCTCTTTACTGACAATTTAAAAACTTGGTTTCTGTAATTTATACCATCTCTGAGGCTCATGTCAGAAGAAATGTTTTTGGATTCCATGCTAAATCCAGAAGCTGGATTTGTGTTACTAAACTAGAAATAACATTTTTATTGAATGAGGCTCTAGCCAATATGTATTGTGATCATATTCCGGGATCCTGGTCGAGCTATACTCAAAAGGGTAGGTTTCAAAAACTAAAGTACTTTTGGGATAGAGACTGTCAAAGACGGCTCTATCAAAGATATCCAGCATTAGTCTAATGAAATGAGACTATAAATTATGTCAGTGTGAAGGGAAACACTTAGTAGTTCTGCTGCATAAAATGGGACTGGCAGCATCTTCCTTGCTGCCGTGTGATATAGTTTCTTAATTACAACCACAGCTGAAATGAGTCGTCTTTGGGAATTGGAATGAGTTCATATAAGCACTTACATTGTCAGGAAATATAAATAGTTTATTTATTCATAGGGCAGGTACCATCTTCCTACTATAGGTTTTTGATGGACACTTGTGCTGTCTCAATCCACTCAGAATTCAAAATTGTTCTTTTCTGCAAGAACTTTATGGCAAAAGCACTGTAATTTAATTTAGTACAATGTCTTTAAAACAATGATGTTTGTTTTTTAAATGAATATTTTATATGTTGTGTTTAATTAAAATAAAAGTCTGCTACTGATCTAGGAAACGCAAAACAGACTTGAGTTCGTATTTATGAAGTGTAACAATATTGGCAAGAAACAACTTATCTTGTTTATGAGACATGCCTCCCATTACCGCTACAGATTGCAGACGTTTTATTGCTGAGCTTTACATGGTTTACAATTCAACAAATGTGGCGAAACTGTCATAATGAAAATAAGCCTATAAATGTAGGTTTGGAAGATTTTGTTTTTAAGGATAGTATTTACAGATCAAAATGTGTTTCCGGTAACTCTGCATTCTGGAAGATTTCTTGCTTTTAAATCCCTGTAAAGACAGAGCAGTCCTGGGGAACACTCTTCCAAATACCAAAGGGAAATGGGTGAATTTTTGCATCTGTTTCCAAGTTACGTATAAATGACAAAGCTTGGCTTGACTTTCTAGAAAGGGAGTTAATTGGTTTGAGAAGGAGGAGACTTGAAAAAATGAAAATACTTGAAAAGTATTGCCCATGAATATTGA
Organism: Pygoscelis adeliae; assembly: GCF_000699105.1. Lineage (NCBI taxonomy): Eukaryota > Metazoa > Chordata > Aves > Sphenisciformes > Spheniscidae > Pygoscelis > Pygoscelis adeliae. The sequence continues at coordinate 4,670,237 of NW_008824309.1, read as the reverse complement.
AATTATAAGCCTTGCCCTTTGATCAGCGGAGCTGCAAACATGGGCTGTGGCCATCCCTCTGCTACGAGGAGCATCAGATTGAGAGCTGAGCTCCTGCTGCACCCCTCCATGGCTTTCACAATACTTTGCTCTAAACGAAAGCACACCCAGGTCAAAGTACGACTCAAAACTCTTATATTTTTCATTAAAACATCTGACGACATTAAGTATCTCCTATATCTAGCCATTTAGTTGCATATCTTTCCAGGATACTCATTAGCGTGGAGGATCTGTACTTCAATAATAATAATAACAGCATTGCGAGCTGAACACTCTGCTGTGAGAAGAGGTAATTAATTAAAGCAAGATCCTTGTGACGCCAGCAGATCTTATCCATTTTTCATGTGAGAAAAGGTGAGGTGAGCAGCAAAGTGGATGTGCCGTGCTCGTACCATGCGGCATGGGAAGAACGGTGACTAAAATTCATTACTTTCTCCTTCCAGACAGGGTGCACAGTAGGTGCAAATGCGAACTCTTGGTGGTAGCTAGATGCTTTGAAACTGGTCAGCTCACTCAGCTGCAGGGGTAAGTTTTTATAAAAGATTTGTTGTTTTCTTGCTTCATATCCACATTTATTCAATAGAGATAAAATAAATGGGAACAAAACAGAATACGTTCAAGCTACAAAGTGGTACAAACCTCTGAGCACTATGGTGCACAACTGTTTATTGAGACCTCGTGCCTGTCTTCTCCTCTGCTCCGTCTCATCCTGAGCATGTTCCATGCTGGCAGATTTCTTCTAAGGTTTTTCAGACGACTCAAAACCCAGAGATTCGTTATCCTCTGACTTACTCATTTTTCACATAACAATATTTTGACCAGTTTAATCATCTGCATGGAGAGTGTGGAAATCTTGGCAGCTACTTGGCATACTAAGATAGATTCCCAAAAAGACCAGATATGCTTCTGAAATGTTGGAGGAGAAGTGATGATACATAATTTGCTTATTAATCATATAGGAGAACAGACAGAGTAATGTCTCTGCTCCTCACTTCTCTCCCTCTCCCTGAATTTTTTCTTGTCTGAATACCTGAATCACTTAGGATAGAAATTTGTGTCTTGTTGTTTCATGTTTATTTGGCTCCATGTCTTCTTTCGAAAAGCAAAATGAGTTTCTTAAATGTTGTGCTTCGTTATTCTATGTTTTTGTGGTTTCTAATAAAGTTCTGTCAGTATATTTTCTAAATTTATATGATTTTGTCTGAACAGTGCAAGTCTTAAATGCTTAAGTAGTCAACAGCTTTTTAGCTGCTGTACACTAGACCCATTTTTTTTTTCTTGTTCCCTTGAAAAAAGAGTGAACTGTACGCTCAAGCAAGTTATGTGACCTTTATCTTCATTAGTCATTGTAATGTTGATGCTCTTTTAACATTTCATACCTTAAATTTACAGTATTTTTTCTGAGATAAATAGGTCTACTTTAGATAGTTGGATTCTTCTTGGTGGTAAATCTATGAGAAATTGAGCTTGTATTAGACAAAGTCAAATGCCTTTTCCGTGTGAAATGGGAGGCGGTGTGAAATAACACAACATGTAGAAAGCTAGATATTATGTGTTCTCTGATGTCTACACAGACAGGCAAGTATCAGTGCAGAAAGTGATTATTCCAACATATTTCATATCCATATGTTTATTCCTCCTTTCTTACAAGATGGCAGCTTGCATGTAATGAAAAAATGTGCAAGAGGCTTAGATCCGTTGCTGCGTGAATGCAGCAAGGTTCCTGAACAGGAGTGATCTTAATATTGGCCTGTATCAGAGTTGAATGCACTTCTGCTGTGCTTGTTATAGAAATCTTCAGTATCGGGTGTAGCAGATTTAGAAGTGCCCAGAGTAGAATTCTGGAGTAGGGACAGACAGGTGGGTCATTGCGTCTAGCTGGAAAATATAGAGGAAAAAAGGAGATGAGACTATTGCAATGACTGACAGCTGCTGTGTTATTTCTGTCTTTCTAACTAGTTGCTTGTTGAACTAGATAGAAAAGTACAAAGTGTTGCGGTTCTGTGCTGAGATCTGTAGCCTGTCCTAGTCTGGCTCTTACTGGTGTCAGGGAACACAAACGCAATGGACGTCTAAAAACGCATTTTTTAGACATAGATGGGGCAAAGTTAGTTGGCTTTTGTAGGTGCAGAAGGAATTTTGTGAATGTATGGGTTAATGTAGGTGTTAGTTATCCATTATGTAAGGATGTGAAAACTACATTTGTAGATATTGTTCATTGTACTACAGAATTTATTTTTTTAAATTTACGGTAGGTTGTAGTATAATCTATTGGTTCTAATATAACTCACTGGTAGGTTATCATAAGGTAGGTAGGTTATAACATAACCTACCGTAAAGAAGACTGAAAGCCTTAATGCTCACTTAGGAATTTAATATGCCAGATCAAGTGAGGACATACTTGAAATTTATGAATATTTCAAACTTATCTTATATATTGCAATTAATTGAAGCAATTAGGCTTTATTCTCATTCTTTTGACTCACAGACAGACATTTGAAAGTCACTTTTGTAAGAATTACAATCAATCAGCTAAATTCAATTCAATGAACTTTTTTTTATTATTCATGTTCAAAAAGTTATCTCAGTTACGGTACTGATACGTAACACTTAATGCTCATTTATGACACTCCACTAATGCTTCAAATAAATACTGTACACTGCTAAAAGGTTTGAGGTGCCACAGATGTTCACCTGGAGGTAAGAAGTAATTTTCTGCTCTCCCTTCATTTGGGCATGGTGCTTGTTTGCTCTTGCCGGTGGGAAGTTTCCCCCAAAGCCAGCCCTTCTGGATAAACCCCTGCAAACCATCAGGATACGGCCCGTTCAGACTCCCCCTGACATCTCCCAGGAAGCCGGTCCCTGCTTGCACGTGGATGTTTTCTCTGCAAAAAGGCTGCATTTGAATCCAACGGGTTTTGGCCCCCTTCGCACTGGGTCCCAACACCAGACAGGGTTTAGACCAGAACAGAGCGCAAGGTTATTTAACAAACCTTAGCAAAAATGTAGGGGAGAGTTTCAAAGCTCTTGTTTGTTGCAAGGTTTTAGAAGAGAAACAGTTCGGTCTGAGTTAATTTGTTGGAAGCTGCTGCTTTGCTTGTTTCTGAATATCTCACCTGGAATCACTGTGCTGTGTTTGGGGGTGACTGATCCATCTTTCAGTGGTAATCCTGGATCACCTCCCAGCAGCCAGCTAGAAAATATTCCTCTGCATTCCCGTAATTAGCTATGGCCTCCTTGTTCTTTACAGTGCAAATTTATCATTTAAATTTCTTTCCTATCCTAATCTGTTTTTAGATTCGATCTCTTTCTCTGTTTTTAGATGTTCCCGGAATTTTTCAAGGTTCACTGCAGATCATGCAACAGAAAACAATAATAATTGCATAAGCTTTGTCTAAGCAGCGCGTGCTCAGACTTTGTAGTTATCACCTACAGCATCTTTGGACATGTTATTTATTACCAGATCCAGGAGCACAACACGGTGTCCAGGTACGTCTCGGATCTGAAGCCCATTAAGTTTGGCAGTGGAAGCTTTTTCTTCTAATGCAGCTGTAATGTCAGCTCCGGATGGCTCATAGCTAAAAGGGAGGTTGGGGAGCTTGCTTTCCCTTCCCTCATTTTCTCCACTTCTGGTGCCTTCACTAAATTTTCTCCCAGGCTTTATCCTGGGGCTTTTATCCCGCTCCGCTCCCCAGCTTCCCTGATCGGGGCTGCTCCCCCTCCTGCCTCGCCTCTCCCCCCTGCCGATCCCGCGGCTCCAGAGAGCGAACTTGCCAGCTGCAAAACCCATTTCCACCGTCTGGCCTTCAAGGGTGCCTCCTATCAGGACGCTTTTTTTGTGACATTAAAGGCATTGGAGAGACCTATTTTAATTTCTAGTCCCTCAATCCATCTGAAGATGCCTCGCTTTTATGTTGGCTGCTACAAGTGCAGGAGCAAAAAAGCTTTTACGTAGAAAAGATTTAGAAGAAAGGTCTCAAAGATGGTAAAGCTGTTCTGTTTTACTGGCACAGAGAGTCACTTTTACTAGTTCAGCTCAGACTTCTGGCAGCTTGTTAAGCTGCATAATGCAGGAGCTCCGTGTTGCTGAGATGACTTTTATTAAGCTACGTGTATAATTATTTACTAAAAGTATTCTTTGTCTTGCTTTCTAAGTCAGAGGTGCCTAGCTACAAATCACTTTGCAGTCATGATGCTGTCTTTGTGGACATTTTAATGTTCCTGGTTAGCAGATAAATGCTTCAGGTGATTTTTTTTCTTTTCACATTTTGCTAACATAAATGGTTACCTATCCAAATATTTGACCATAAAACTGCATTCAAATATTGCAAGTACAAAATATTTATTGGGGAAATAGCCTTGAAATAGTCATTTTAAATGTTTGGAAAAATTTAAATTTGGCTCTGATGGGCTGTCAAGAATGGCGTATACTCAGGATAATATTTACATTTCAAATGCAGATAGTAATAATAAGCAAACCCTCCCACTTTATTCTGTCAGAAACACTTATAAGTGTGCTGAAGCTACTGTAACACACTATCTTGCTTTCTAAGGACTATAATTCATCATGTGAAGTTACCAGCTTGAAAATAAAATATTGCTACAACGTGTGGAGATTGACAGCCATGGCTTGTTTATTGATTGCACTGGAAAAATGAAAAAAATGGGAAAAAAGATTAATTTTTTTAAAGCTAATAGCACCATGATAACAGATTTGAAGTCTGCCATTTTCTTTTTTACAGTTCTGTATAATGTGGCTGCAACATAGAAAGGTACAGAAAATACGGTGTTATGTTACCATGCAAAAGCCAACTTTACATTATTTTTCTTTCCATATGTTTTTCAGTGCATTAAATATTTAAAACAGTGTCATCACTCTTCGAAAATGAATATACCTGTCAACTCACCCCTATTAGTCCTTCGTCTCAGTTTTTCTCTAACTTTGAAGAGTCTTGAATGCCATAACAGGAAAATCTTTTTGAAATAAGAGGACAGCTGACTGAACAAAGCATGTAAAAGGGCAGGGTACTTTTTGCCTAAATAAATCAGATGAAATCTGAGTTTCTCTTTTCTACTTTCTTAGTTTGAACTGAGTGAACCAGATTCCTGGTTCCTGAAGTTCACGGTCCCTCTGCTGAGGGGAGAACAAGCCGATAACAAAACTAAAGACCTTAGACTGTAGGACAAGCCAGTGAAGCCTCAAATCAGACAAAAAGTAGGGGTAGGGGTGATAGTAACATTGGAGTGGATGCCTTAAAATGGGCTAACAGATCCATTAATGAATTTGGCGCAGCGTAAGTATCTCCTCTTCCCTACTTGGGAATGCTTGCAATAGCAACCGAGAAGATTTTCCGTAATTCAGAGTCACAATTGTTGTGGATCAAATCATGTGCATTATATACATCCTGCTGGGTTCCAATTTCAGCAGTTTTATTTGGTTCCGAATTTCGTAGCCATAGTTATGACCACTTAAAAGTAATCATCTCCACTTCTGAAAAAAATATGACCTTAATGTCTTTTTGTGAAAGTAAGAGAGCACAAAGACATTTCCAAATATCTGTATTTGTTAAATTCCAAATTGCCTTTCTAAAAATACAGTTATGAACTCCTTGGGAATTAGAAAGAAGAAATCTATTTCAGAAAGCACATTTTAAAGCAATTTTATGCTGAAATGAGTCCTAAAATTCTGGCCTTTTGTTCTTTGTCATGGAGGCATAAGGAAAGAGAAGCCAGTGATCATCCTTAGGTTACAGCGATGAGAATAAAGAACATTTTCTGATATTCCTTGTACTTGAGCTTTTACTGACTTTAATGGAACTCAGCATCTGTCTTCAGTTGCAAATTCAAGGACCAAACTCTGCTCCATTCATACCATTGTAATCCGTGGAGCTAGTTAACAGATGATTTGTTTAGGACAGTTCTAACTCTAATGGCAGATTCAGATATGGTTTATAGGTTTTTAATCTTTTAATTCTTGCTTGCCTCCAAATTTGCAAGTGATTAAATAGCCTAAGAATAAGAAACAAAATCAATGTCAGTGGTATAATAGCTATACTTTATTTAAAAAAATAAAAAAGCAGCTAATATTTTGGGGGTATTTTTCTGTTAAAACTGCACTCAAATTTGGTAGAGGGAGTCCAGACCCATTTGTAGTGGTGGAATTTGTGTCACTTCTCATGTTCTCCCTTGGTCCAGCTTTCACATCAGTCAAGGGTTGTTACAAAAATTTCTTGCTCTTTTTAAGATCTTGGGCAACTAGATCCAAAACTGTGTACTACAAAAATACAAATATTAAAAATGTGCGGTTGGAAGGATATAATAATTGCATTACTTTTTTATATCATTAAGAAAATACCATTTCGATAAATCATCCTTGAAAAAAACCCAAAGTGCTCAGTTTCAGAAACAAGAAAAACATCACTAGGGAAACTGATGATTTCTGGCCGTTCTAACTAACATTGAAGAAATTTTCTGTGCTTCTTCCGAAGCTACTTTCTTTGGAGATGGACAGTTTAAAGCCAGGTTTCTATGGGGCGTATTGTATGATACTGCAAAAGTAATTCCATCGGTCTCATCTTCATGTTAACTAATTCTTTACGCTACTGTGAGAGCTATGGCATGAATGTTTGATATATTCATGGTAATTAGAAAATTTAATGTTCTGAAGAGCTAACAGAAGTTCACAATACAGAAAGTTTTTACTGAATTGTTGCATTCTGCACTGCTTGTTGTAATCCATGGTCATAAACAGCAGAATCATAGAATCATAGAATCATAGAATCATTAAAGGTTGGAAGAGACCTCCAAGATCATCGAGTCCAACCATCAACCCAACAACACCATGCCCACTAAACCATGTCCCTAAGCGCCTCATCTACCCGCCTTTTAAATACTTCCAGGGATGGTGACTGAACCATTCACCACAACTCTCTGGGCCCGGCCGTCCAGCCAGTTTTTGACCCAGCGCAGAGTACACCTGTCTAAGCCGTGAGCCGCCAGCTTCTCCAGGAGAATGCTGTGGGAGATGGTGTCAAAGACCTTACTGAAGTCCAGGTAGACCACATCCACAGCCTTTCCCTCATCCACTAGGCGGACAAGGGAAATTGTTGCATTCTGCATCCAATCTAAACCTCCATGGTCATAAACAGCAGAAGTTGTGGTCCTACTAATTACTCTAAATATTTATAAGATAATCATAACTATTTTTGCCACTTTGAAATCCCCACATGTACAAATAATGTCAGCAATAAATAAGAAATATATTTGGAATAAATCAGATTTCAAAGACGTTCATGTTCATCTATCTGTTAGCTTCACAGTCCCTCACAAGGACCTCACCACATCTCATTTCTTATTTTACATATTTTTGACAGCATATGAAATGTCCTGAAATTTCAAATGGACTGATTTACTTTGTTTCCAACTATATTTCAAGGAACTTGGTGTCTGTAGATGGTTTACAGTGCAAGCTAGTGTTGTCAGAGAAATGTAATTCATTAATGATTTGACAAAAATTTAAAAGCCATTAAATCAGAAGGCAGCATGATGTGTTGTCATGATCTCTAATGACATGGGACATTTATGATAATGTAGATGAGGAGTTTTATGATGAAAGAATACCTTCACTGGAGCTTTTCCTCCAGTACCGAATTCCTCCCAAAATGAGGGATAGGGGAGAAGCACAGTCTTTAGGCATATAGAAATTAATTAAAAAAATACTGCCTGGGTAGCTCTATGCTGTATATTCACCTGTGAGTTGTATTTTACAATATTTTTAAAGTATTTTCTTCATGTAGTAATACCATTGAGTCTTTGCTAACACCATGTATGGATGTGAAACTGAAATTTGCACAAATAATTGGTATGAGACATCTCAAATGAAGTTATTATCTGTGCTTTTCTAGACAAGAGAGGTTCAGCTAAGAGTGTGAAGTTTGTTTTCACAGTTCTGCATACTTAACAATGTACCAGGATTAATTAATTATTAGTGAAGGTCTTTATCAGTCTCCACGTTTTATTATCGATATCTACAGTGGCTATTATTAAGGGCAGAGAATGTTGGTTAAAAAGCAAGTATTTCTAATACTAGAATCTAGTGTCTTCAAGGACTGTCACACGGAGAGAAAAAAGGTATCAGAGCAAATACTTTGACTGGATCATACCCTGATACCCTGATAAAGTTTGCCGATGATACCAATCTGAGTGGGGAAGTGGACGCTTCGGAAGGGAGGGCCACCCTGCAGGAAGACCTGGATAGGCTGGAAGAGGGGGCTAACAAGAACCTTATGAAGTTCAACAAAGACTGATGTAAGGTCTTGCATCTTGGAAAACATAATCCAGGAGTGCAGCACAGGCTGGGATCTACCCGGCTGGGGAGCAGCTCTGTGGTAAGGGACCTGGGGGTCCTGGTGGACAACAAGCTCAGTGCGAGTGAACAGTGTGCTGCTGCGGCGAAGAAAGCCAACAGGATGCGGGGTTGCATCAACAAGGGCATCACCAGCAGAGATAAAGAAGTCATTATCCCACTCTACTCAGTGCTTGTCCAGCCACACCTGGAATATTGTGCTCAGTTTTGGTCCCCGCTATGCAAAAAAGATGTGGACAGGCTGGAGAGGGTCCAGAGAAGGGCCGCAAAGATGATCCAAGGACTGGGAAGCCTGCCATATGAGGAAAGGCTGAGAGAACTGCGCTTGTTCAGCCTTGAGAAAAGAAAGCTTAGGGGAGACTTTATCACCACGTTCTAGTATTTAAAGGGTGGCTACAAAGAAGATGGGGACTCCCTTTTTACAAGGAGTCACATTGAAAAGACGAGGGGTAATGGGTACAATTTACTCCTGGGGAGATTCCCATTGGACACAGGAGGAAAATTTTTCACAATGAGAACGATGTGCCATTGGAATGATCTCCCCAGGGAAGTGGTGGATTCCCCAACGCTGGACAGTTTTAAGGCTGGACAGGGTGCTGGGCCATCTTGTCTGGACCGTGCTTTTGCCAAGAAAGGTTGGACCAGATGATCCTTGAGGTCACTTCCAACCTGGTATTCTATGGTTCTATGAAAGTTTTTTGCAAATATATGTACATATATACATACGGATATACATACGTATACATGCATGTATATACACACACGAGCCCGCCCCCCATATGTATATAGATATTACTCTGGTGAGTTCCAAAAATATGTTAGTTAAAAATAAATAAATCCAACATGTCCAGTCAAGGATTTGTTTTAAGCAGAAACTGTAGCTCCCAGGACTTTGTTACATTTTAATTTTTTTTTCGTACTACAAAGAGAAGCCTTTGTTTGCACTCAGGAAGAGCACCTGTGGAATCTTTAAACATTTTCAGGCACGTTTTAAAAGCTCATCCTTGTGGTAAAGATTTAATCTATCAAAGTGGTATAAATAATGTAGACATAGCCTTAGGTGTCACTTCTTCCCCTTGCAGGTCGGAAAATAACAGAAGTATTGCTCTCCTGCATTTTAAAATATTGCTCAGGCATAGCAGTGACAGGATCCTGTGCTATCCTTGAATTATAGGTATCTATTTATTACTGATTATTTATAAGGTCTAAAACCACACGTACAAACCACCAGGCTTCTGACCAAGATGAAAACATAAGTAGCGAAATGGTGTCCTATTAAAAAACAAAAAAGTTGCACATATACCTCTAAAGGTTTTGCTTTTCAGGTAATAAAAAAAATTACTCAGCAGAGGTTAGTTGATTTATGTTTGACAGATGACATACTGCTTGATGAATGTCTCTTGAAAACTAAATCTCTCTCTAAGACAAAGCCACCTCAGTTTTGGTAAGACATAAGTAAAAAGACTTACAGTATGCGACATAAAAAAACTTCAGTTATGCAGAATTAAAAAATATTAATGTTTTGCCAAAAGTCTGTTTTCACAACAGAATCCAGCAGAGCAGCCGCAGTTATTGTAATGTGTCTGCACCAGAGTGAGTTCATAGTTCCTGCGAGGTCCTCCTGGTATTTGAGAGGTCATTCATTAGAAGAAAAAATAACTGCAAACCCCTCCTTCCCATTTTCATTAAATATCTGTATTTTGTACCATGTCTTGAAAGATGTCTTTTGGCCTGGATGTTGATGTATTGTGAATTCAGATTAATTTAATACGTTTAAATTTAATTATTTCATGCAGTACTGTACTTATCATACCACTTAGATTCAGAAAGGTGTTTTCTGCTATAGACATAATGATTGAGAAAGATGATGATTTATGGGTGAATGTTTTGTATGAAAGTACAACCGATGAAGTGCTTTATTGGTTGCAATGCACTTTTACAGTCACAACCTATGAGGCGCTTCATGTGTGGTTTCCTATGTGGGATGCACTTATAAAGTGTGGCATTTCTTTCCCTCAAATATGCAGGTGTGAAAAGATCATTTTATAATGTGAAGACCAGAGTTGAAGAAGTCATATTTACCTGTTGCTGCTTCAAACATCCTGAGTTGCATAAATATCACGCTTTGTATGTTTGCCATGTACATATTCAAATGCACAAGCAGAGCTCCCAAATTGAGAAACAAGTTTAAAAAGTGGGTTCGGTGAGTGTTTTGGTTTGCCAGGAATCAGCATTGGTTTGTGGGCATGCTTGGGAGGGGTTGAGGTCTCTACCTGGGCTGTGTGACAGAGAAAAGAAGCCTTCAAAGGAGGGTGAGATGAAGGGGAGAAGGGTGCTTTGCAGGTGATGGATGTTCGGGCATGTACAGAGGACCGCTCTCTCCTTCTGAACTTGTATTGCCAGACAAAACCAGACCAATGCAAGCGTAATGCTGACACTTCCCCACATATCTGAAGGAACTGCAAGCCTAGACTTAACAGACACCTGCTTTTACTTTAATTTTGCATTTCAAGATAACTAAGCCTGTGAAGGTGTTGCTGTCCTGTCTTGTTTGCATCACCTTCCAGTCTGCTGGATTTGGTTTGGAGAGGCGGCTCTGGAGGGTCTGCTCCAGAGTGACAAGTGTCTCCAGAGGGAATTTCTGTGTCTCACCTTGTAAAACAGAGCTAGCCCACCTGCATTGCAGCAGTCCCGAGGGCTGGCCCTCATTTGTGAAGGTCCAAAAGGTTCAAATATGTGGTGATGATTCATAAAATATGCAGCTAAACTTTTATCCTTGTAAATCTGTGTGATATTGTACACAAATGACTTTGGTGTCTGACCAGTGCAGTGTTAAATGTGCACATTTTGCAGTGTAGGAGTTTCCACAAACACTCCCCAAACCTGCAGAATGAAAGTGTGACTGCTCAGAAAGCCATAAAGAATAAGAAACAACGAAACGAGCCAATACGCGGCATAGACCTGCCGTCATGCGTTAAGCAGGGCCTTTTTTTGTCATTACG
>NW_008824309.1:4646948-4658791 GCF_000699105.1 Pygoscelis adeliae | reverse complement strand
AAGAGAACAGAAAAAAACAGTGATTCTTCTGCTTTCAGAACTATGTATGAGAAAGAAAACAACTGTTCTGCAGCTTATTGGGCGCATCCGTTGCTGAGGGACATGGCACAGCTGGAGACGTGGTGAAACATTGCGTGCATTACCTTCTGCCTTGGGGTATATCACTTCCCTATATTGCCCTGGTAGGCTCTTGCACGGTGTGTTAAGGAAAGCAAAACAAGGGTGGGGAGGCAAATTCTGCTGGAGGCACACTGGGGAGTCCTGTGTGGTGGGAGACAGCCTTCAGCCCTGGTCCTTTGTGCTGCTGAAGATGTGCCGTGTCCCACGTGGGCTTGAAATGTGACCTTTTATGTATTCTGGGCATTACACAGGAGCATTTGTATGCGTAATGTAAGTGGCTTAAATTTATTACAGGTCTTGCTGCAATTACCAGAGTTGATCTTAACTCTGCCATCGGCAAGTATAAGTCAGTAGGATATTATTCTATCAGACAGGCAAAAATCCGGAGTGAGAAACATTTGCTAAAAGTTGTAGAATGGTTAGAAATATCTGTAAGCATTAGTGTAAAAGATTGGGTGATTTTGGAGTGTTAAAGGCATGGCAGTATTTAAATGGAAAGTTGTAGGTTAAAGAAAAGAGCAGAGAAATGTCTGAGGCCTAACCTGATGCAATACAAACATTTTAGTATAAAAGCCCAAGGTCGGCAACAGTCCTGATGCTCGAAATCATGTGCATCTCCAGTGGCACTCCTGGGGTGAAATTTACCCTTTTAGGGTATAAGAACATAAAAGTTGTTTCTTTTCGCTCCTATGGATTTATCTAATCATACCACCAATGTATCTCATCTCTGCCTGTGAAAATTAGTTTTAACATGGCTCCTGGTTTCTACTGGTGGAAATGAGGTTGAAAAGCTCATGGGTTCCTGTCTTACCACGCAACTTTTCTATAATGGAAGCCCACGCTGGCTCCAGACTTTGCATGTATTTTAGCTACCGGCTCTGTAGAGACGAAAAACTTTTATAACCCTGTAAAGTAATCCCTGTTAAATGTTATAATTCCTGTAAAGTTTTCTAATTCTTGAAAACTTTCTAATTCTCCTTTGGTTTCATATGCCAAGGATCGAATTTTTGAGACGGAGGTATTAAAAAATGGGGGGGGGGGAAATGTCAGCTATATTCAGTTTCAGGTACAAAAATTAATTAGCCAAAGAATTTAAATTTTAGTACTGGCAAGTCATACTAAATTAGCTTTCCTGTGGGAAAAAGAAAAGTTCAATTAAAACAAAAGACCTGTGTGGAAGAGATTCTGCAAACTATTTCAAGTTCAGTTTTCAGATCGGTGACAAATTAACAGGGATATTAAGATTTTATTCAGGTCTGCATTTTAAGAAATGCTAACTATACCAGTGTGCAAAAGATAAATAGAGCCAGTTCTGCATGACTTCTGATATAAAAACTAATAGGATGGAAAATTACTATGAAGTAGAAAAAGTGCCTAGATATTAGGTAATTAACACTGCTTAGTTGAAGTTCTGTAACAGTTGACTGACAACAAGGATATTCACTGTCTATAACCTGAGAGCAGTCTCTTTCTTTACTTGGCTTGACAGAAGTGCTTTAAAAACAGCAAAGGTAATAGAAAGGACTGTACTGCAACAGTCCTTTAAGAAGGACTTGCTCATATCCTCATTGCCCATTTCAATGCTCTTTCTTACTCTCCTTCCCCGCTTCTGCTTTATTTTTTGTGCTTTGGATATTTCTTCTAATTTCTTGCAGTGTTGTAGTGCCCAGATACCCTGGTGCTGTTCAGAGCCCATCTCAGCCAAGTGTTTTACACAGCCTAACCAGATTCATCTCATCTAGCCTGGAGCACTTAAAGAAGAACATAAGTTCATCGTGGTTTTGGTTCTGACTTCTGTGAAGACAAATGAATAATTCCTGAGGTTCATATAGCCCAATTTAGTCCTTACACTCTAAGAACTTACCAAAAATTTAAATTAGCTCATTTAGTCTAGAATAAGTTGCCTTTCCACACAGGCATCTCAGCTAAGTGCCTGACCTCAGGTGGATGAAGTCAATGAGCTCGTAAGTTTGTTTGATGAAGACAAGGTTCTGAAAAGCATCTGAGAGCTTCTCATTGAAGGTCAGAGGCAATTTTATATATCTTGATGAAATCACAGATTGCAGAAAGGGTTTGCATAAGCAAGTGCAGTAGATCAGTGGCAGAGTCTGGAGGACAACAAGGGAAGTCCAATTTCTTTTGCTCTAATGGTCTGCAGTAATGTACTGGAACCTGTCCCGACACAAGTACTTTCTCTGGCTGCATATTCCCGCGTGCAAGTAACAGTTGCTTTAGTTTTGTATATGAAAATAGATAAGAACATAAGAAATGACCTCCTGGAACAGGCCAGTATCCATCTTGGTCCAGAAAGTGCAATAGGAGATGCTATTCAGGGAGAGCAAAGTCTGTCCACTTGAAGAACAGAAAGCACAATAGCTCAGAGCTGTTGGGAAGCATAAAATACCGAGGTTGAGCTGACTTTCCTTTTTTTTTATTCTTTTTCCCCTAGATGCTGGTGTCAGGATGACATCAGTAGTTCATTTTGACAGTAGGTTTCTTTTTGGAGCTGTTGAGTAAGTGTTTTTCCCTCTTATTTTTGGCTTAATTTGGAATAATTGTTATGACTTCTGAGGGCTTAGATACCTAATTATGTTACTGTCGTTTAACCAATTACTGCACTTTACTTTCTCTTTGGCCAAGAACCCAGGCAGGGACTTCATAGAATCATAAAATCATAGGACAATTTGGGTTGGAAGGGACCTCTAAAGGTCATCTAGTCCAACCCCCCTGCCATGGGCAGGGACATCTTCAACTAGATCAGGTTGCTCAGAGCCCCGTCCAGCCTGACCTGGAATGTTTCCAGGGATGGGGCATCCACCACCTCTCTGGGCAACCTGGGCCAGTGCTTCACCACCCTCAGCATAAACTATTTCTTCCTTCTATCTAGTCTAAATCTACCCCCCTTTAGTTTCAAGCCATTCCCCCTTGTCCTGTCGCAACAGGCCCTGCTCAAATGTTTGCCGCCATCTTTTTTAGAAGCCCCCTTGAAGTACTGGTAGGCTGCAAGAAGGTCTCCCCAAAGCCTTCTCTTCTCTAGGCTGAACAACCCCAACTCTCTCAGCCTTTCTTCACAGGAGAGGTGTTCCATCCCCCTGATCATTTTCGTGGCCTCCTCTGGACCCGCTCCAACAGGTCCGTGTCTTTCTTATGCTGAGGGCTCCAGAGCTGGACGCAGTTCTCCAGGGGGGGGTCTCCCCAGAGCAGAGGAGAGGGGCAGAATCCCCTCCCTCGACCTGCTGGCCACACTGCTTTGGATGCAGCCCAGGAGACGATTGGCCTTCTGGACTGCGAGCGCACATTGTTGGCTCATGTCCAGCTTTTCCTCCACCAGTACCCCCAAGTCCTTCTCGGCAGGGCTGCTCTCCATCCCTTCATCCCCCAGCCTGGATTGATACCAGGGGTTGCCCCGACCCAGGTGCAGGACCTTGCACTTGGCCTTGTTAAACCTCATGAGGTTCACACGGGCCCTGTAATTTGGTGTATGTATAACAAAACTGGCATTTAAACACCAAAGAAAACATCTGGGTATTTTCAAATCTTGCTTGAAGACTGTTTTAGTACTTGGGTTTAGAAGTTTTTAACATTCTCTTAATTTTTTTTCCTCATAGTGATACAGTGTATGTATCACCATCTATACAGTAGCACCTATGATAAAAGTAACGTAGCTTGGTAATCATTGCTCTTCTAGAGTGAGTTTCTGGAGCAGCAGGAGAGATTATTTTACAAGTGGCTGTACAATACCGGTTATGATATAGCAGGAACTTGCAATTTCTGTCCCCTTCAAAGAGATAACATTTATTTATGGTAATAACTTTACTGATAGCTGGTACACAGTATGGTGTGCATTAAAATTATACTGTCTGTGAGAAATTACATCAAAATGTTGTTTGAAAATACAAGGGAAGAAAATACCTCCCCACGGGAGAAAATTGTTAGAAATTTCTTTTGACTAAAGGGGTAATACAGCAGTTTTATTTCTTGTATCTTTCCACAAAGGTGGTAAAAGATAATTTGACAAATGCTGACAAATGTGGTAACCTCATCTAATTCCTTCACTGCACATCTTAATCCCTGATGCACTCTCCTCAAGTAGATGGCCTGTGAGTATGGGGAGTTTTAGATGTGATGCCTTTGCAGCAGTTTCCCACTGACAGATGCAGTGACCTTATCATACAGACAGCTCTATCCAGTGTGACAGGCTAGCCATCTGGCTTGTATTGATCATAATTGATTTAAAGAAAGTGATCCTCCAAAGCTTGGTGCTGTTAAACCCCACAGCTAAATAGACGTTTTATTTGGAGACTTTAAGCTTTAGGGTGTTTTTTCTCTCATTTCAGTCTGATTTGTAAAACATAACCTGAAGATGTGTCTTCTGGTGGTAAAATGCTATTGTCTTTCCAAAACATAGCCTTAAATATCTAAGGTAACTCAAATTCCAGAAAGATAAGAACAGACCTGGAGTTCACCGTGGTTGAGATAGCAAATAACTGTTCACTGGTCCTGAAGAGCGACAGGATCTTTTCAACAATTTTCCAAATAAAAGATAAATATTTTATCCAGTTCTCCTAATGTCACTATTTTTATGCAAATATTGTATGTATATAGATACTTCTATGTACGATCTAACAATATCTTGTAATGTTTCAGTAGCTGTAACTAACAGGCACAAATTGGCTGTATATTCCTGTATATTTCTTATTTATTTTTCAAACCAGAAGTAAATAAATGTTTTTTTTTAGTTGTAATGTTCTTTACATTTACAGTATATTTGACATTCAAACTTGATAATTTATTTAATCTTTTACATTTGTAATTTAAATATGTTTAAAAATGACTTACATATTTCAGCTGTCCCAACATTTGTTACATTTATAACTTTAACAATTCATTAAAAAGGTATTGCTTTTAATAAAGTATAAATCCTACACTAGAAATTCTGCAGCGCATGTAGTAGAGAGACAGTCATGGAGAGATCCTGTAATGCTGGATATATAAATTCTCTCTGTCCTGAAATACACCTAAGCAGTAAATAAGAATCGCTTCACTGAGAACTAAAAATCTGCTGTCTCTCCTCGTTGGCTCCTCTACCACTTGGAGAAGGAAGTTATCATTGACACATTCCAGGAATGTCCCGGATTGCTTATGCCCTGCCGTGTTGTCCCTCCAACAGATGTCAGGGTGGTTGAAGTCCCCCATGAGAACCAGGGCTTGTGAATGTGAGGCTGCTCCTATCTGTCTATAGAGGGCCTCACCTGCTCGGTCTTCCTGGTCGGGTGGCCTGTAGCAGACCCCCTCTGTAATGTCACCTGTCCCTGCCCTCCTTTTAATCCTGACCCATAAGCTCTCGGTCGGCTCCTCATCCATCCCCAGGCAGAGCTCCATGCACTCCAGTTGGTCACTGACATAGAGGGCAACACCACCTCCTTGTCTCCCCTGCCTGTCCTTCCTAAAGAGCCTGTATCCCTCCATCCCAACATTCCAATGATAGGAGCCATCCCACCACGGCTCCATGATGCCAATAAGGTCATAGCCCTGCAGGCGTGCGCACGTCTCTAACTCCTCTTGTTTATTCCCCATGCTACGTGCGTTTGCATAGAGGCATTTAAGTTGGGCCCCCGATGAAGCTGTCTCACTGGCTGGAGTTCCTTTGTGCTGCTCTGCAGGTGCTCTCCTGCTGACCTGTGTTCTTTCTCCAGGCTCTGGGCATCTCTTGTTGGCCCTGGCATCAAACTGGTAGGAGTGGGATGGATTGAGGTTCCCCTCCCCCGGCATCTCTAGTTTAAAGCCCTCTTCACCAGCTTGGCAAGCCTATGACTGAAGATGCTCTTCCCCTCCTCTGACAGATGGACCCCGTCGGCCCCCAGTAGACTTACTTTGCTTCGGGCGATATGCGTTGGTTCATTAAGCCACAGAAGTCTGCTTGCAAGCATGAATCCAAGAAAAACAATGCTGGGCTGGATGTATTGCACTCTGAAGACAGTGATGGCATTCTAGTTGTTGGGTGTGGTAGATACTATCTTTGGTCTATCCCCATAATTACACAGATGGATGGGCAGGCAGCTGGATAAAAGGAAAATATCTTCTCTTGTTTTAGAAGAAAAGGAAAAGGTTTCAAACATAGCTTTGGCTTTGAAAGTTGTAACAGTAGATGGAAAAATGGTAGGTCACCTTTGGGCTCCAGCAGGCAATCCATGGTGGAGGCTATGTTGAATGCGTATGCCAGGGTGCTGTTGTGGGCAGGCATTGATGATGATGAGCTTGCCAGTGGTTGTCTTTCTGTGGATGTCTGGTGAGCACCAGAAGGTCCTGGTGCAAACTTCACTGCCATGACGTGGTGGTCCCAGCATTGTCATGAGTTGCTGCAAGCTGAACCCTGGTCCTTCCCTCTCTGTGGCACAATGAAGAGTACTGAGGCTGCAGAGGAATAGCAAGGTATGTGTTATGCAGTGTTGGGTAATGAGGATGGGTCATTGCTTCCATTGCAGAACCTCATCTCAGAGGAGATAAAGAGGGTGGATGAGGACAGGGAATATGTTCTGGGAAGCTATAAAGGAAAAGCCAGAAAGAAAGGGGATGCCAAAAGGAAACAGGGAACATGGACGAAATAGTGAAAGGGATTTTCTAAGAGTGATTCTCTTGATCAATCTGTATGTCTGTTTCTCTCTCTAATAGCTATCAGACTCAGTACTCAAGCTAGTTAGAGAAATTAGTAATTTCAAGTACTTTAAGAAGGCCCTCGGCTCAGAGCAAGGCACAGGCTTTTCATGGAGACCTCATTTACCCCAAGCATGCTCGGAGCCCTCCCTGGTTTTAGCACGGCTGAGCCTAAATTAACATTCCATTTTCGCTGCTTTGCAGACACAATCTATCTGCAACATGATATTTATCCATACAGCTGGCAGCTGTGGTGTCAAGTGCTACAGATAGATGAGACCATTACTACGATACAAATATTTTCTTTTTCCACATTCATTCTTTGAAGCAATGACACACAACAAAGTTTGCAGCAAAATTGTACAGGACGAGAGTCAAAATTCCTCTTTCTCTCTCTCATATAAGGGAATTTGGACTCTATATAGTCCAAAGATATGGAGGGTGAGTGGTTGCTTCCTGTGTTACTGGGCAGGGTAAAAAAGCAAGTTCCACTTGCAAGTAACTAGCAAAATATGCTTAAAGTAAGTATTTAGCACTCTGGTTTGCATAATACAACAATTAATATAGATCTGCTGTTAAGAATACTCCCCAGCAAGAACAAATCACTCATAAATGAAAACCTCCTCTAAAAAAAATCTCTTTTATCTGACAAACTCCTGAATTAACCAATACTTAAATGTTGAAAGATCACAACAGAGCTGGAACAAAAGAGAAAAGTCTACTGACTGTAAAAAAGCAAGCCATTCAAATGTGCCTGGCAAAGGGTATTCCAGGTTTGCTGTCTTGAGCGTTTTTACCTTATCATTCAGGCTGCTGTCATTTTCTGTATGAAACAAAATTCTTCAGACTTGCAAGCATGGGGTACAGCTAATTGGCTGATGCCTTCGTTGCATAAGGGCAGGAAACCAATGTGAAACAAACCTGTCTCCTTCCATTTTGGTCATGAATTTGTGTATTAACAGGGTATTTCGAGTGTTTGGGAATGAAGATTGAGATGAGGACAGGGGAGTTTAGGCTCAAAGGAGCAGCTCACGCTCAGAGCTGTGCTGGGGAGCAGGCGCTGAGCTGGCGGAGAGAGTCTGGGCCAGGAGAATTGGAGAAGCTGATGGAGGGCACAGCACGGGAGGCATGTGGTGCGGAGGTATAGGTGGACCAAGGTTTCTTCAAACAGCCGGAGGAAGCCTCATAATTCCTGGGGGGGATTTCAGCCACCTGCTGCAAGGGCAACTGGTTAGGGTGGAAGCATTGTAGGAGATTTCTGGAGAGTGTTAGGGACAATTTATTGATGTGCCCCCTGGACGAGTTCCTTAGGGGAGGTGCTCTGCTGGATCTGCTAGTGAAGAATGGGAAGGAACTGGCTGGGGATGTGCAGACCAGCGGCAGCCCTGGCTGCAGTGACCTCGGGATAATAGTATTTAAAACATTTAAAATGCTGTGGGAAGTGAGGAAGGGGATGAGGCCTCGAGTGACGTGATCTGGCTTTGAAGTTGGCTCTGTTTTGAGCAGGTGTTTGGACCAGAGACCTGCAGAGGTCTTACAGATGAGTTTGTTCTATGAGTCTCTGATTTCTCGGTTCTGTACCAAAATTAAAAACTACTAGAATTTTATTTTAAGAGGTCAGAATCTTTGTCCTGTGGATTTGCTTCAGTATTAGATGATTTGTAGAGCTGTCTTTTCCTAACACTTTTCCTGTGTCATTGTCTGACTATGACCTTTTTGGAAATTGCACTGAATTTTGGTTTTGGTTCTTTATCACAAAGGAAAGGAAAAGTATAAAGCAACATATTACATATAGGCAGCTCTTCTTCTGACTTGGTTTTTAGTCCTAATAGTCTCATCTAAAGTATGAATTCTCTTTTACTGATTTTAGCCTGTTTCTGTTGAACAATCAAAATACAAAGTAAATGACAATTCATGTTCATGCTGATTAGAGATGTACTTATTGCGAACCTTAGGAAATAGCTGACTATAATTTTAAAGCATTAAAATAATTTACTAGCCATATCTAACAGTACTAAAATAGAAAAGTCTTTAAATTTTCATAGTATTTTACTCTTTTGAATACCTTTTTTCTCTTGTCTTTCAATACAGACACTCAAGATAATGTTTTCGCTCAGTTTCTACTACATTTGTGTAATGTTACAGTGGTTGGTCTGTTAATATCATGATTATTTGGTTATAAGAACTGGATCAGTTTATTAAACAAACAAACACAAATCCCACTACATGTGTTTTCTTTTAGTAAAAATGTGTTTTACTGAGTTATATTGGGCAAACTGATCCAGCTGCATTGCTTTCAGGTTTTTTACTGTGCAAAGTGCATTACTTGTACTTTACCTTAAAAGCTAAAGATGTGCTTGGGAAGGCAGATACCTACATCCAGGTTATTCGTTGGGGTTTTAGATTATTTTCTAAGAGCTAGAATTCTTATAAGCCATCAGGTAAATTTATATCTAGTCTGGGTAATTGTACTATCCGTACCAGCTTTCAAGATCTCTGAGAATTTTGGAGATACATGGTTACAGAGGAAACCCTTACAACTCGTGTCCAAATTTTGATTTGGACTCCACTTTCGTCCGAAGGAAATATTCAACGTTCTTTTGTACTCCCTCTAGTGTTTAATATACTATATGACTGAAAATAAAAACCAAATACAGATTGGTATTCACCCAAACCCTGTGAAAGAATTAATGTAATCTTTTCTTTCTTCTTGCTTAAGTTCCTTTAGGGTTTGCTCTCGTGGGACTCACAAGCCCATTTGAGCTGGTAACAAATGTGTGTTGTGTCCAAATGTCTTTGAAGAATTAGGGTTAAGTTAGGCTTTAAATATAAAATTGTTTCAAAATTTGCCAAATACAAAATAGGAACAAGAAAAGCCTTTGCTGTCAGTTGGTGCCTCATAATTAGGCAAAATTATCAGTATCTAAATTAATCTTATATTCAAGCATATATTTGTTGCAGTTCCTTGCAGTCACATTTAAACCGGTACTGGAAAGAAAGACCTGGATGAAAGCAACTCGGATTTTTCAGTTACATAAAACTCTGAAAGGCTTTTACAAATTGCTTCTGTGTGGGAGGCAGCTTGCTGCAAAGCTGTCACTTGAAACTTTATCAATCAGAAGACAGTACCGTTTTTAATTATGCAGAATTTCAAAGTAAAATAACTTTTTCTTGCATGAAAATGTAGAACAGAGTCAGGTGAGATCTGGAACAATCTGAAAGATTTTGAAGAGTTTGCTAGGCTTAATTGAAATAGCTTCAAAAAGCTTGCTCTTATGAAGAAGTATAGTATACTTGAAGTGTTTCAGCTTTCTTTAGAAAAGAAAAACCTTTTCTCTCCTTGTATATTGTACAAATTGTCACTAACTTCTAATTATCTCTCTATCCAGCAAAGGAGTCCATCTCGGTGTATCCCTGAGTCTCTCTATAGTTGTAAAGATCTCCACTTTCTGCATTTTTATAGCCTAATTCAGGAGCCTTGAGTCCTAAAATAATGTGATCTTGTAGAATTTTCTGTCCATCAACACACAGCGGGGGCAGCAAATGCTGTGCTCTTTGCAAAGTGCCTAATAAATCCTTTCCTTGTGGAGGCAGTTTGAAGTTCTCACCAAATAGGTAAAATTGCTGCAGACATCCTGATGTTTGCTAGGAAACCTCAAAACCTCTCAGCTGTGCTTTCTGGTTTGACTGTTACATGAGAGGCCATGATGTCATGTCTCCTATATCTTCAGAGAGAAGAAACAATGAGTTGAATTTTATGCTGCTTTAGCAAGATAGACGATCGGAAAGGAATGTGAATTAATCATGAACACTCCATTTTGCTAATGTGTTTTGTGATGGGGGAGAAAGAGAGAGTGTTTCCTTTTGCTCTTTTACTTTTTGGGTTGTTTGACTTCATTAGAAGTTGAATTATACTGTTTGTTCTCACTCTAAGAAACATGCATCACTAACGTGCCATGTATTTATGACTGAAATATTCTCTAAACCCTCTTCTCCAGTGTTTATTGTGCAACAGAGTTGGCACCACTACCTGCTGAAATTTGATAAAATCATGACTTCTACCAGAAAGAGGCACTTCTGAGATTACTGTAACGAAACCAATAAGTACTTTTCCCTCTGATTTCTGCTGGCTTTTCCACTGGTTACCCCTTTTTCTGTTTTTGACATCATCTTTCTTAATGTCCTCTCCTCTGGCAGTGCTGTCCTTTCGCTAAGACTTATGCATGAAGGTTTTCTGAAAAATCCTGACAGTATTGCCCAGCACAAGGGTGACTCTAAGCGTCTCCCCTTTGCTCTGCATGGCATAGCTGGTAATAAAAATGATGGATTGCACCTCTCCTTCTCGGTCCTTTCAAATGCCTACGTGACCCAGTGCTCATGCTCGGCTGTATTAGGATAGGGTCAGAGGTCCTCACCCTCCGACTCTTTGCAGATTCCCTTTTAATATCATTGTGAATGTTCCTTGCCTTTTTCTTGTTCTTTTTGTGCTTCAGCCTGGAGTTAGCCTTCTGGCAACTTCCCTTCCCCCAGTTGCTTTGTCTTCTCCTTTAGCTCTGTTTTAAATCACGTTGTATTTCTGGATTCCACACCTACAAGGCTATGACCTTTTCAGTGAACTTGAAGAATAGGCTATACTGCGGGTTTTAGTCTCTCAGGGTCACAACTGCTGCCTCTTCTATCTGGGAGTAGGGCATATTAAAGTCAACTGTCCTACTTTTTGGCATTCAGACTCGAAGCCAAAAAAATAAATGTGGCTGTATCTTTGGGAATTTATGTCTCCCAGTCCATGAGTTCTTTTAGGTCAATCAAACAAAAGTGTCAACTGCTATGGACATGCTCTTTTATCCCTCCATCTCCTAAACTCCTGGCTCAGCAAAAAAAATAATCAGGACTGTTGCAGATATAGAGGCTGGTCTCCAAAGAGATTCTCGCAGCACCAGAGATCGCAATCTCTGTCTCTGCCCTTTCTTTTGTGCTCCAAGACCTCTGAGCGCAAAGACATTTCAAGAGAAGCTCATCTGAACACTGGCTTTCTGTTGTCAGGCTGGCAGCAGAAGTCCTTGACTCCA
>NW_008824309.1:4639130-4646898 GCF_000699105.1 Pygoscelis adeliae | reverse complement strand
CCCCAAGGCAAAGAAAAACTTGTCAGTAATGCCCGTTGGCTCCCTGTGTGGAGCTAGCACATGGAGCTTGTGACCCCTTGATGATCCACTTTAGGAATTAGGATCCATCTCTTGGTGTCTTTGGAGCAATCACGCTGTTGCAGGAACCACGTCCAGAAACTTCTCTGGATGCCATCTAGTGGTGTTTGACCTTCCTTACTACTATTCCCACTCCAACAAGATTTGAGGGAAAGATTCGCCTTTGAGACCATTCTTGGCTTCTGAGCCCAAGGAAGCATAGGTGTTCTTACAGTACTTCAGAAATCCACATGGAAACCAAATTCCTCTCTCTTATTTACTTGTCTATGAATTATGCCTGGAGATTACCTAAATTTATTTGTAACTAGTTGAACATCTTGTGATTCATAGGTGTCTTCCCAGTAGTACTGCAGTAGATGGTTATTCACATCTAGCAAAGGCTCCAAATTTTATTTTCGAACTGCAGACTGTGAAATGGGATTGACAGTTGCTGAAATTTGTAGTTGAAAGAGAAAATGTACTATTTGAAGTAGCACCCCTACTGTGTTTGGATTATAGGTTATACATACAGAGCATTTCTGACATTTCTGCACTGTCCCTAATGAAGAAAGAAGAGGGAAATTCAACATTTAAAGATTTGTAACTAAAAGAAGAGCTCTAGAAGTTGGAAAATCTGCTTTTAAAATTCACTCACCTCATTTAGGAAAATGGGGTGATTTAAAATGCCATTTTGAGATTGACATGAAATGTTGAAGACTGTATCAGCGACTGTTATGTAAATGGTTCTTGAAAAGTCTCTGGATCATTTACTCAGAGGCGTATTTAAAGCAGGAAATGACTTATTCATGCATTGTTTCATGAACTCATACTGTGATTTTTTTTTTCCCAAGCTACTTGAAAGGAAGCTCAAAGAATTATGAGTGCGTAGAAGCCCACGTGATAAACAAGGGCAGCAGAGTGGGTATGGAGGTGTCATGAAAACAAAACTTGGGAATAAATACTGAACAAACAACTGATGCAACAAACAAGCTGAATGAAATTGCTGAGCAAAGTCTTGACTCGGGATCTTTTCACTGATCAGTCTGTGTCAGAATGTCAGAATGTCAGAAAGTCTTTCAGGAATTTCACCTGAAAACAAAATTAACACTTCAAGCTAAGATGTTCTGTTAATATCTACCTGTCTTAGGCATTGATCTAGGGTTAACGCTTGCTTAGGAAGGATTCTGGTCTTTTTATAGGGTATTGTGCGCTTTTAATCCTTGACAAATGATTTTTTATGCTGAGAAGGTGAGGTGGTTTTAGTCATGAAAATGACTACAATAAAACATGTCAACTGAATATCGGAGAAGGTACCAAAACAATTTAGTCAAGTCAAACTGCTGCTTGTAGGGAGGGTATGGCTTTTAGGCCATTTTTTTCTTGCTCCCATAAAGTTGTGTGAGAAGGTCATTGCAAGTGAATAACCTGAGCATGGGGAAGCACAGAGAGACATGAACTTGGAAAAGAGACCAATTTGGCAAAGCTAATTTTACAAGGTTTGTTTACACTGGCAGGCACTTTGCCTAAATACGATGCAGGAGAGCTATTTCATTCCTGAATTTCCTACTCTCTCAGGCTCCTGTGTAACTTTGGACACGCGATTTAACCCTTCATTTGATTGTTTTCCACCTGTAAAGAGCAAATGCTACTCTCCCCATTGCGTAAGGGCATTAGGAAGGACTAATCTACTAGCAGCTGGGAGCTACTCAGATACTTCAGTGATGTGAACCATATAATTGCCTAGATAATAAGCAAGGAGAGACTAATTCAAAGATCCTTTCCAATAATATTATTGCTGACCCCAGGTTCTGTAATAATGTATTTGTGATTTGATTTATTCTTTCTAGAAATCTTTTTAATATGTCTTTATTGTTTCTGATTTAATTAATCTCTATCCAGTTCTTCAGTTTATCAGGATCATTCTGCTTATATTATCCACTAGCTCATATAGCCACAAGATTATTGTAGCACAGAAGAGCTTTACATGTTATGTGCCTTTGGTTAGCATAGTTTCTATTTTTTTTTTAAATACTTTGTTAATTGCCATGTTGCTTAGCATTGTCTTAAAAAAAGATCTGTGGGAAACATCAAACCCCCTCCTTGAAATGTATGTTGGTACAGAAATTATCACAAAGAAAACCCTGTTTGCTGAATGGGCTGTAATTGCACAATTTCTGTATCGGATTCCTGTTGGTAGCTGTGTCCATAACAGAAAGGCACCATGGCATACGTTCAATTGGTTGTTTCTGCTCCTGTGAAATTGTAATTAAGTATTAAACTTAGCATGGGCTTTTCTTTAAGCTCAGATTGATTTCTAAGTTTATAGATACAAGTGCCATCTCTAATTTTACGTATGGGCTTAAGTTTGAGTACACTTTTATTCTTTGTTCTCAATTTTTTTTACTGCTTATTAATCATTACAGGTCAGTTTGACCAGAAGGAACATAAAGTCTGGAAAAGGCTAAATGTTGCCTGCAAAGAAAATGTATCTTTATATCTAATGGACCAGATGCCCCTCTCTCCAGAGGGAATAGATCTTCTTCAACATGGAGAGTTTTTCAAAAGCTGTTGTCTTCTGCCCTCTAACAGACCAGCTTTGGCGACAAAAGGAGGGTTGTCTAACTCAGTATAATCAATAACTTGACTGCGTTTCCTTCAAGAACCACAGGCTCCTTCAGGTGTGGGTTTTAATTTGGTACCTTCCATAAATCTATGCAAATCATACTAGGGCATTAATCTTCAATGCTTTGGGTTTTTAAACCTGACAGTCCACATACAAGCTCCACTGAGAGAGGACTCGGTCTGGAACGATAAAGAGTTTTTAGTAAGGATGACTTGGCTTTGTGCAAATCTGGGAAGATCAGTTCATTCTAGTATTGACAACGCTGACCGACTGCCACTCCTTCGACTTAATAAAAATATTTTCAGAGAGCGCTGGGGCTTGCTATTGTCATATTCTCAGTTTTAGCTGAGTAAATGACAATGAAAATTTCTGAAGATGTCAGAGTGATTCTGAAACAGTAATACCTTGTGGATACAAATCTGAATGAAACTGCTGTTGGCTACAGCTGCTGTAGTCTAGATAGAGAATAACATTGATAAATTTAATGTAGAGCTTCTACTCTTGCATTTTTATTTGAACTTGTGATGCCTAACTCCACTTTGGAAGTAGAGCTAGAGAAATCTTCACAGTTTTGTAGTTCACATTCATTAATGGCTTTTAATTAATAAACTAGAGTCAATGTACTTGCTGCAGCCATATAAGGAGAAATATGGCTCAGACCTCCTTGGCATCGTGCCTCTGTAATCAGCTGTCTCTGGACTTGAAGGCAAAGGTGAAGATCCAGGGTCATGAAAGTGAAAAGGTATCAGAGATTGTTTCTCATATTTATCTTTGCCAGTTGTACAGAAAAGGCACCTTTGACCTGAAAACTCCTCCATGCTATGTAATGAGTGATTGTGCTATATTGGGATGAGAACTTATTTTTCATAAAATATAACTCAAAAGCCGAATTCTGCACTATTGAAGTCCCTGTTTGCTCAGTGTCCTTTTTCTGGGGCTGATTTAGAAATGTCCTTGGAGGAATCCTGTCGTTTTTTGCCTCCCTCAGAGCTGTCTCCAGTGTGCTCTGGAGGAAAAGGGCATGCTGAGCCTCCATAGTTAGTTTTAAACAAAGATTTAGTCAATGCAGACACTATGATTGGATTTTATGGTATTCTATGCATGAGCCAAACAAGAGAAATCTTGTGTTGGAAGAATCAGTTTGTGGCAGCATGAAGAACTTAGTCATGCAACCTCTGATTTGCAGGAGGCAGAAAAGCAAGGAAGAAAATGGTGCTCAGGAAAATTAAGCTTAAATCAAGGCATTGTGGTTAAGATTTAATCCTTGTTTTTTAACAGAGAAAAAATGTGTAACTCAAACACTGAAGAGAGCACATTTATAAATCTGAATAATAAATCAAGATAAAAGCATGTGTTTAGGCAAGGAAGTTTCTTGTGTCCCTCTTGAAATAGATATATATGGTATTTCTTGTTCATAGAAGTTAAGAAATAAGAACTTCAGGACAGTAAAAACAAAATTCTTCGCTTGGCTCCACAGGGTAATAATTCACACGGTTCATCTCCATGTGACCTACACATGTTAAAGAAAGATAAATCAAGCAATGGATAAGAGTTATTAATTGCCCACATAAAAGAACTTGGGACTGACATCATGCGGGTGGAAGGGATGATCAAACCAGAGCAGAGTTTGCAGAGAACTGTATAAGAAAAAACACTTTTTCATGCATCTTCCCAGATGTATTTTGCCATGCCCTCTTCTGCCATCAGCTGCGTGTTTGCCTTTATGCATGGTGTGGAAAAAGCTTTTAAGCAGAAAAAGCAGAATTAAACCTATCCTCGATATTTTGCTTCTCTACGTTTAGTCCCTTTAAACACTGGTAAATGACCATCTTACCTTTCTTCTGTGAACATGGATCAAAGCCTGTTTTATTCAGTGCCTCCAAACACCTGATTATCTTTGATACCTTTTTTGTTTGCTGGCTGTGTCTGAATATCTTATTAGGATTGAGATTTGTCAGTGAAACAGATGCTGGCCTGGCCTCCGTGTTACTTGCTCTGTATATTGAAAGAAAAAGCAGTAGATACGCCGTGAGGTTTCAAATCCCACAAAATTGGATTTCGCCTCAAAGGAAGGAATTTTTCTCTATTTTATTGGACTATATCAGTGACCTGTTGCTTATTTTTATTTGCTGTTCAGAAAGTGAAGCTATGTAAGTGTTCGCATATATAAAGATCACTAATTCTGATAGACAGTTTAATAAATAACTGAAACTATATTTCTCAGTGCTACCATCACTCTGAGCTCCGAAGTGCTGACCGCTTTACAGGCAAAACAAAATGGATCCCTTATCCTGAGATTTTGTATTCAGTAGCCCCAAATTCCCACTGCTATGAAGAGCCTTTTGTGCACACAATCACGTCTTTTTAGGTATTTAGATATTCAAAGTAACTTCTGTGCAGAAGCATCAAAGATCAGGGCCTAATGGGACAAGAAGCAGAAGAAAGAGCTCATTGTCAGCAGGTAATAACTCCTTGTCATTCTCTGTGGGAGGCTGGTGGAGGTTAAAAAAACCTGGGAAAGATCGTTGCTAAGCACTTGCCATATCATCTCTTGGTTAACCAGCACCCAGGACAGCCTGGTTTTAAGATCTGCTCTCCAGAAAGTTTTCAATAGCTGTCCTGCAGCCTTTCACTGGAAAGTGAAGCTGAATTTACTTAATGTTCTGAGAGAAATAGGTATAGCTAAGTATTAAAAAGATGGCATTATTTGACCCCTCTGGAACATTTTGTCTTTATATGAACTTTTTTTCATCAGTATTTCATATTTGTCATGCCATTTTACTTTTGATCCTATTGGTATTTAACGTAGTGTTGTTGTAATTCAATCTTTAACCCACATTTTTCTATATATGCACATTACCCTTATGGGGACGCAAGAGGGGGGACTCCTGAATGGCAGCGTGGCGATATCCTCGTCGATTCTGACAACAGCAAATGAAATTTTGTGTGTCTGTATACGCAGAAATAAAGCCCACAGACTCCACTGTGTTACTTTGTCATTTATAACATATTTGGAAATTTCCTTAAACTCCATCGTGGCAACATGGAAACTTGTGTCCCAACTTGAAGTCTTATCAGAACCCATTTCTGCAGATGAAAGCCTGCTGATTTCACTCTGAAGCCAGAAAGGAGGCTATCTGACATTTGTTTGTTGGCTAATCTCTTTGAGAAATCTTACATAAACTCCAGGAGGGGAGCTGCCAATTTCTGCACGTTGGAGGAGAAATACTTCCTTATTTGGAGAGGTTTGCTCCTACTCAGGGCCACAAGAGTGGTTTCCAAATGCTTCTGGTATTTGATGACTGTGGCATAACTTTGGAGATCTTTGTGCGCTTTATATTCCTCCTTTCAGCTGTTTTGAGATCAACTGATATGAAAGGGTGGCAGTCGGGGAGGGAGTCCTTCAAGCTTTGCTGCTTTTGGAGGGTTTGTTGCTGGAGTGGAATGGAGGGAGGGTGGGCTTTTTCTGTGGCAGAAAACACCCACAGAAAACCCCAAAACAAAACCACCCTCCTCCTCCTTTTAACCTAGACTTTTTTTTGCTTTGCTAAGGAATAGAAAAGAGCAAGAGGAGAATATGTCTGAATTTCTGTGAGACATCAAGGGTGGCCGCTCAGCTCCGGGCAGGGAGCGCAGGCTCCTCACCTGCATCGTGTGCAGGATGTCCATGAGCAGTGGCAGCAGGGGCTGAGCCCTTTCCTTGGCCGTGGCCTTGCCGGCACGGTGTGATCCTGCTGTGGTGTGATGCATGTGGTCCCTTGGGATAAAGGTCCCTTCTCTGGCCATTAGGGTCACTTCTGCAGCAGTGGTGTGAAGCCAAATTCGCGGGCTCGATTTGAGCTTGCTTCCACAGTAACTGACTTCCGTCAGTGGATCTAGTGCAGAAACATCTGTACATTAATCACATTTGTACATTAATGTACACACATCTGTACATTAATCACTTCTGTGGGCTACGGTGTGGCTGCCAATGCTGTAATGCAGGAGGCTTCGGAAATACACGTGGTAAGACTGACCCCAGGGACTAAAGTGGTTGTTTGCAGGGGCTGGCATCTGTGGAGAAAGTTTCTTCTTCTGCTAAAGAGTCTCTTTTCTTTTCCTCTGACCTATAATACATATTCAACGCACCCTCTGCATTATGCTTTCCTCAGTTTACCTATTTTTTTCCCTCATATTGGAAGAGTTGTTTGTTTAGAAATGCATATTACTGTTTCTCTGGAATTTATTTGTTAACTGCCAGCTCCAGAGTTGGTTTTACATGTTTAATTTTATTATGTTCATGAGGCAACGTTGGCAGGAAAGGCACTATAAAAAGCATTCATTTTATGGAGTGATACAAACATGTTTTCAGCTGAATTGATGACACTGAATATAAAACACTTCTCATTTACACCTCCCCTTAAGGTTTGTTTAATGAACTAAAGTTTTTCATATTACTTAGAGGTGCAGTTCTTTCTACCCATCCAGAAAGGATACAAAACTTAATATGCATTTACAGCTGCCGCCTCTTGTAAAATAACCTATTTAGGAACCTTTCTCCATGAATCTTAGGGCGTTATGGCAATTCCTCCACTCTTTTCTTTTTTCTTACTGTTTCCCCTTGAACCTTGAACTCTTTTATTGTAAACATATGAGTAAAACTGACTATAAATGAGGAGATCTGGATTGAGAAGCCAGTTGTGAAGCTGTCAAAATTTTGGTGCAGATACATGTTTACACTGTGGGGAACTAACGTGTTTGAGATACACCAGCGTTTTTGGTCTTCAGGTTGCGTTGACACTGCCTGTGAACAAACAGCCATGATTCCCCAGTGCAAATAATTTATTGAATTTACATATAATATTTTTCCCTGGCAGTGGGATAGTATTAATTAAAATGCTCATTACAACTTATGATCTGATACTTCGCAGGAGGTACTTCCTTAGGCTATTAACAAGGGCTGTAATGAAAAACGCATGTTTCCGATGCTATTTCATACATTGGTGTCTAGAGGCTGGAAGTGGTCCTGTCTAATAATGCTCCATCCAGGACTCATCTTAATGCTTAATTAGTTTTCTGGTGAGGTTGTACGGGTATGCAAGGTCATGT
>NW_008824309.1:4638836-4639082 GCF_000699105.1 Pygoscelis adeliae | reverse complement strand
CACGTGTAAAGCAGAGCCTGAAGAGGGATAATTTGACCGTGCCACTTTCCTGTGTACAGGTTCTGACATGCAGTTAGCGCTTCATTGAGGGATTGATCTCCTGCCCATCATTTCAGCTGACCTATATTTTAATGTAAATATTAAAAACAGTTAGAACAAGGTGTTGCATAAAAGACCGTGTCTTATGTTCTCACTGTTTTAACTCTTTGTCCTCTGGTGTAGCTCCTTTTTCTACCTCTGGCACTT
>NW_008824309.1:4637098-4638003 GCF_000699105.1 Pygoscelis adeliae | reverse complement strand
AACTAGCGATAGGAGGAGAGGAAATGGCCTCAAGTTGCGCCAGGGGAGGTTTAGATTGGATGTGAGGAAAAATTTCTTTACTGAAAGAGTGGTTAAACATTGGAACAGGCTGCCCAGGGAAGTGGTTGAGTCACCATCCCTGGAAGTATTTAAAAGACGGGCAGATGAGGTGCTTAGGGGCATGGTTTAGTGGGCATGGGGGTGTTGGGTTGATGGTTGGACTCAATGATCTTAGAGGTCTTTTCCAACCTTAATGATTCTACGATTCTGTAAGAAGATGCCATATGCCTCACTGAATATCTGATAGACATAGGAGACTTTGAACAGAAAGAGGTTTTGAGCCAATGACTTATCAAAGGCTGTCAGAATTATTTTTTTCCTGATTTCAGTCAATTGCCGTCTGACAATTGAAAAGCAAGCCTATTCAGAGAGCGTTCACCCACGCTGATGCCTGATCCTCAGTGCTCTGCAGCCCTTGGAAGCGAAAAGGAAAAGTACACATATGAAGCATCAAATGGAGGTTGTTAAACACAAACCATATGTGTTATTTAGCTTTGGAACATAGTGAGATTATAGAATCATAGAATCATTTAGGTTGGAAAAGACCTTTAAGATCATCAAGTCCAACCGTTAACCCAGCACTGCCAAGTCCACCACTAAACCACGTCCCTAAGCACCAAGTCTACACATCTTTTAAGTACTTTCAGGGATGGTGACTCAACCACTTCCCTGGGCAGCCTCTTCCAATGCTTGACAACCCTTTTGGTAAAGAAATTGTTCTTAATATCCAATCTAAACTTCCCCTGGTGCAACTTGAGGCCATTTCCTCTCGTCCTATAGCCAGTTAATTGGGAGAAGAGACCGACCCCCACCTCGCTACAACCTCCTTTCAGGTGGTTGTAGAG
>NW_008824309.1:4636709-4636990 GCF_000699105.1 Pygoscelis adeliae | reverse complement strand
AGGCTAAACAACTCCAGTTCCCTCAGCTGCTCCTCAGAAGACTTGTTCTCCAGACTCTTCACCAGCTTCGTTGCCCTTCTCTAGACACGCTCCAGCACCTCAACGTCCTTCTTGTAGTGAGGGACCCAAAACTGAACACAGTATTTGAGGTGCGGCCTCACCAGTGCCGAGTACAGGGGCACGATCACTTCCCTGCTCCTGCTGGCCACACTGTTTCTGATAGAGGCCAGGATGCCATTGCCAGGATGCCATTGGCCTTCTTGGCCGCCTGGGCACACTGC
>NW_008824309.1:4632286-4635284 GCF_000699105.1 Pygoscelis adeliae | reverse complement strand
TACCAATTGTGGGACTTCCCCCAGCTACTTATAGAATATTCTGTCTGCCTCTTCATCCTGGTTGGGTGGAACTCACCCATGATATCCAGACTCCCACCATATCTGCCTTGTTGTCCTTCCCCCTGATTCTTATCCATAAACACTCAACCCTATCGTCACCATCATTAAGCTCTAGACAATTAAAACACTCCCTAACGTACAGGGCCACCCCACCGCCTCTCATTCCTTGCCCATCCCTTCTGAAGAGTTTATAGTCATTCATTGAAGCACTCCAGTTGTGCGAGTCATCCCACCATGTTTCTGTGATGGCAATGATATCATAGTTTTCCTGCTGCACAATGGCTTCCAGCTCCTCCCGTTTGTTGCCCATGCTGCATGCATTGGTGTAGATCCACTTCAGTTGGGCTATTGATCCTGCCACCTTTTTGGGGTGAGAAACCCTAATTCCTGCGTGACCATTCTCAGGCCCTTCCGTGGTTTCTAACATATCCATAACCCTTGTGTCTTTGCTGCCGCATGGATCTCCATCCCCTATCTCCACTGAGAGGGCAGACCAAAGGACCTTGCTAGCACGCTGTCCCTCAAACATTGGCATGCCTGCCCTCAGGCTTATCTCTAGCGAGCCTGGTTTTATCCCTTTCCCCCTTCAAATCTAGTTTAAAGCTCTTTCAATGAGTCCTGCTAACTCCTGTGCAAAGATCCTTTTCCCCCTTTGAGACAGGTTCTACTCCATTTGTTATCAGCAGGCCTGGTGTCGCGTAGACCGACCCATGATCAAAAAATCCAAAATTCTGCTGGTGACACCAGGCTCGGAGCCAGGTATTGATCTGCTGGCTCTTCCTATTTCTTCCATCATCATTCCCTGCAACTGGAAGGTTAGAGAAGAACACTGCTTGTGCTCCTGATCCCCTAACCTGTTGTCCCAAGGCCCTGAAGTCTCTCTTGATTGCCCTCAGACTTCTTGTTGCAACTTCATTTCTGCCTACCTGAAAAATCAATAATAATAGTAATCCGAGGGCCGTACCAGGGCAGGAAGTTTTCTCATGACATCTTTAACCCAGGCCCCAGGGAGGCAGCGGACTTCCCTAAGAAGTGGGTCTGATCTGCATATTGGGCCTTCTGCTCCCTTCAGAAGGGAGTCTTCTATGACAATGGCCCATCTTTTTTTGTTTATGGAAGCAGTTTTGACGCAGGGAGTAGGCCAACTTAACCTCGGCAACACCTCCAAGATAGATGAACCATTGTCCTCGTTATTGTTCAGTTCCACTTGCAGAGCCTCATACCTATTATGCAAGGGCATCTGGGAAGGTGGGGTAGTCACAGAGGAGACGTGCCTGCTGCACCCGGCAGGAACTTGTCGCCATCGCTCCCTATCTCTCAAGTCACTCTGTTCAGCCAGGCGGAGAGATGATAGGGAATCCTCTGTATCATGTGTGCTGTCTGCCTGTTGAGCTTGTCTCAGGGAAGGTAGGGTGTGATTCCAGTAGTCTATCTCTCTCTTATGAAATCATTCTTGGGAAAGAAGACAAATACATTTCCTGTACATCAAAATCATTTGTAACAAATAGATGCATGAAAAGCTTGCTGAAAGATGGGGCACAATAAAGATGACAGAGCCCTGAAATTCAGCTTACAACTGGAGCCTATTCATACTGCAATAATGAAGTTCAGGCAGTTGTCTAGGAACATGATTAAACATAGGGCATGATAATGATTGTTAAAGGATTTTAATTTCTTTTTGATGGACTTTATAGTCTCCTGATTATGTATTGGAAACATACTTCCAGTTCTCACCAATGTTATTGAATCTGAACTCAGTATTACTCAGTAATAGTACTGAACTCAGTATTAATCGGTGTCAGATCTGAACTCAGAATTAAATTAAAGTATCATAGTTTAGGCTTACCTGTCCATGTAATTCTCAAAACTTATGTTGGAACTCAGTGTGTAACATTAATTCATTTTTGGTTGTGTGAGGGGGGGAAAAGAAGATGCCAAAGGCTACCCGCAATCCAAATATTGTACAGTGCATAGTCAAATGAAATCTGAACATCAGTGATTACATTTTTAGTAGGATGAGTGTTCTGACTGAAATGCAGCAATCTGTCACTTGGCCTTTCTGTGACATTCAGTGTATTGAAATTACCAGGGAAAGATTGGTTTTTGACATGCTAAATTAACTAAGTTAGAAATTTGAGCTTTATCATCTCTGCTAATTGTTACAGGGAGAGGGAAGAGTTGTTTGTCTTCTATTTTCTAAGCAGGCTATTCAGACAGCAACTAATAAAGAAATTAAAATAAAAATACTCTCCAAAAACATCATCTTTGGAAATAGTAGAATTGGTTGATTAAGAGAACCAACTTTTAATCTGAGCGGCAGCAGTGCAGTGACTGTACTGAACACTTTCCCTTAAAGTCCAACATAACCACAATTAGTGTTTACCTGTATGACATTTGTCGTCGCGCAAGTCACCGCATTGCATCGGGGCGTTGAGTCTCTCCTGGTCGGGCTGGGGTTGCTCATGTCCACCCTGCAGTGGCTTCTGGTGCAAACCAATATTTACTTTCTTTTCAGGGTAAAGGCATTACTTTTGGAACAGGAAATATTTTCGTTACCGTTAGTTTGTTTTCTTTTTGCGGTGGATGAAGAAAAGGCCAAATTAACTGCTGATGTAGAAGGCAATCTTTCATAAATAGAAGGAAGGCCTGGCAACTGCATTAGTAGGTGAAGAATAAATGATTTAAAAGAACTTAAGTATCTAGAAATTTATGTTCTTGCCCATGAATGATGGTGTTTCACTCCTAGTTTTTTTTTCGCTTGGTGTGGTGTCTTCAGAGATGTAAAAGTCCACTTGACCTAAAGGTAAATGATGCTTCTCAGGATACTGTGCAAAATCTGCTGCAATTGCAACCCTTATGTTTTATTAAAAATTGAACAATGAAATGTTATTTGTAATTACGTTTCCTTTAGTATCGTGGTGTACAGGGGGGTTTCCTG
>NW_008824309.1:4625383-4627479 GCF_000699105.1 Pygoscelis adeliae | reverse complement strand
TCAGTACTTCAAGGGGGCTTCTAAAAAAGATGGGGGCAAACTTTTGAGCAGGGCCTGTTGTGACAGGCCAAGGGAGAATGGCTTGAAACTAAAGGGGGTAGATTCAGACTAGATAGAAGGAAGAAATTGTTTAAGGTGAGTGTGGTGAAACCCTGGCCCAGGTTGTCCAGAGAGGTGGTGGGTGCCCCATCCCTGGAAACATTCCAGGTCAGGTTGGACGGGGCTCTGAGCAACCTGATCTAGTTGAAGATGTCCCTGCCCACAGCAGGGGGGTTAGACTAGATGACTGTTAGAGGTCCCTTCCAACCCAAACTATTCTATGTTTCTAGGATGGGCTAAATTTCATTTTTTTCCCCACTTATTTATCAAAATGTAAGTTTTTGTTTCTGATAGATAAATAATAAATCCATGTAAATTGTGCCAGACGATGGTACCGGGACTCTCTCTGTAAAATCAAGATATTTCAGATCTGAAATTCTGTTTACTCAAGCAGTCATTATCTATGAATGTCAACAAATCCATTTATTTTTAGCTCCCAGACAAATGTGAGTCCTGGAGAAATGTGTGAATGAAATTCCTGGAAAATTTTCATTGGCAGTTAAGTATCTACATCACAGGCCTTGTCGTGAAAGACAGTGAATATTGATTTCACTGGTATTTATCAATTATCTGAGCGTTCTCCAACCTTGCCTTCCTATTCCTAGGTGTTAGATATGAATTTGTAGGCCTTATGCTAAACAAATATTTAGAGAAAAACTTGGCTAGTCTGTGTGGGAGAGTAGAGGCATTTCAGGAGTAATAGGATGAAATTAAGGAAGGATTCCTGTCCATGAGGTCTGTTAGACCTACTTCCATTTTTCCTGAAGCAGAAAGAGGTACCAAAGTTCATGAGGTAGAAGAGCAGATCAGATGACTCTAAACACTTAGTAGTGATTTCAGGATAAATTTAAAGCTGTGCTTGGCAATGGATGTTTATGTATATATACACAGAGTTATTCCGGCACTCTCCAGCACTAGGTGAACAGCGTGGGCAAAGCCGTAATTGCAGCCGTGCATGTGTAATTGTTAATAGAAAATTCTGTGGGCAGCCTGACTTATTGCCAGGGAAATTTAGATGAATGGAAGCATCAACTACCTCATTTTTGACATAATGTAAGTGCATGAATTAGAGAAGGCTTCTTCGCTCATTCATTCCACTCTTGCTTCTGGAAGGCGGTTTCAGGTAGCAATGTCAGTTCATCATTGGTTTATGAAATTTTGATTTACCATGTGTTGCCTACAATGGGAGCGTGGTGAGGCCAGTTTCATTGCCAGGACTTCAGCACACCCATCCTCCCTCCAGTTGTCCCATCCTGAGACCACATGCTGAATTAATAGAAAGAGGTGAAGATTAAAGGAAGGTAAAATACAGCATGTGATTTGTGTGCATATGTACATACCCACAGGCATACATAAATCTGCTCGGTTCCCTGTTTGCATCCAAGAAAGAGTTTGCAAATAACTCTTACTCAGGGTGAAACCGCAGGAATTCAATGGGGTGGTGTGAGCAGCATCCTCTCCCAAACAATGTGGTCAAGGATGGGCAGCTTTATAAAAGCTTCCTGCAAAGCTCACGTTGCATCCTGAGACTGCGGGTCTAACATGAGAGGTAAAGATTGATGATATGAAGAAAATGTATTTAATGGCTAATTTAGTAAAATGAAAAATATATCTTCTAGGAAACCAAAAGGATGTGTCTTTGTCAAGTCTTTACTTTTTCCATATCATGTGTGGGGAGAAAAAGAGCACAAGGCACTGACAGCTTGATCCAACCGCTACAATTAAACATGTGTGTGTGGAGGAAAGGAGCCTAGCTGATCTCAGGAAAGCTTTGCTTTCCATTACTTCATGTGTATGCAGTGCTGACTTCACAAGACATTTAATTCACATAAATACCTAAAGGTCCGGAAACCCGCAGCACTGCTCCTGTGAAGGCATCCTCGGCTTGCCTGAGCTCTGCCCGGAGGTACGAAAGTCCCATTGCCAAGTCTGCTCGCTGCCTGCATACTGGGGGAAGGCCACAGCACAAGATTTGTAGATAAGGCAGAGGAGAAGTG
>NW_008824309.1:4598601-4625373 GCF_000699105.1 Pygoscelis adeliae | reverse complement strand
TGAACCCAGCTGAAATGCTCTTTCATTCTTTATTAATTAGAAAATGTAACAGTATGATCATGCATGGTACAATGCATGCAGCACATCAGCGAAAAAGTGAAGAGTAAAGCAGTCGTGTTTTATCACAAGGATTCAAGCTGTTCTTTTAATTATAGACCAAGTTAGTTAATAAAAGTAAAGAAAATGAGACCTCTTCTGAGAAATATACAGTGCACTGTCAAATCTTTTCCCATTTAATGGTAATTAGTAGGTAGAAGAGCGTGGTGCTTCACCGTTCTGCCACCTTCTTGTTACACGATACGCGTTTGTGTACACAGTTTTAGATAAGTGAGCAGCTGAATGCGGTGTAGGTGGAAGTTGTGTCTCAGAAGTTTTGTCTTTAAGCTTTTGGATCATATGGCCTTCTGAGCAGTGAGAGACTGAGGACAGATGTATAATAATGTTCCCTAATATTTTGGCTTACCATGTGAAGACACCTTCTTTAAGCTAATTGCTATACTTAAAGTTTGCAAAACATGTAAAGTTAGGTGAAGCTGCTATAAAGTAATATAAGGTAGGAGAAATGTCCTTGTATTTTAATATTTCAGGAAGAGTCTTGAGAAATTATACATTTGCTTCATGATGATTTTCTTTTTCAAAACGCTTCCCCTGTATAACCTGCTTCGATTCCTCTGAGGGGAACCAGGACAGACCATGGCAGCGCCTTCCGTTACGGGGGTTCACTCTGGCTTCTGGGTCTTGCCTCTTCTGGGCTCAGGGCTCTGACATCAGGGAGGGGGATGCCCACAAACTGGGGAGGAGCTGCAGCTCTGCACCACGTTGTGTCCGTCAGGATTTGCTGAGGGTCGGATGCTGATAATAACCTTTTCTTTCCGTGACTTTTGCTGAACGTTAGCTGCCTGCATGGTGGCAGTTGTGGATGAATATTCAGAAGTTGGTCGCAGGGTCTTCTGCAATGGATACAGAAATGGATTGCAGGAAAGCACCGTTATTTAGGTTTCAAATTAAGCATTCGACATCAGGAAGGACTGGATTTAAGGCCGTGCGAACTTCATGCAGCCCCCTTCCCTGCACGTGGTATGAGATAGTTTGTAATTACACCTTCTCCACGGGAACCCAGTCATATTCAGTGCACATGACAGCAGCAGCAAGGGGAGGATTAAGATACCAAAGCAAGGTCAATTTGAATCAAATTTGTGATTTAAATATTTTAAATGTTTCTGTATGCACGCAAGCTTTGTGCGATTTAGAGTGAAAAATCACCTTGGCCGCTTTAGCACCTACTTGGTAATGAAATATGTCGGTAATAGGGTGATGGGAGACATTCAGGCTGTGTGGTTCAAGCACTTCTGTACGAATACTTAAAAAATAAAGTTAAAAATGCAGAAACGGCAGCGCTGAAGCTGCCAGAGATGCTGGAGGCCGAGCAGCGGGGGGAGGCGAAGGCAAGGGAAAGCTGCTGGCCAGCTGCCTTGCCGGGGGGGACAGCGGCCATGGCGGCACAATTTATGGGGCAAAATATAAAAGTTTTATCCCTCTCATCTCAGATTTCCAGGGTCAGATTTGTCTTACTCTTTGCCATACATTGCCTGTGAATTTGATCACTGTTATTATCATCTTGAGCTTGCTTTTCGGGCAGAAATAATGCACTTTTACCATAACGATTATTACTATAAACTTTCTCTGCGTTCTCTCATATTAAATGAGAATAGTATAAAAAATGGGTTTTGTCTCCCCGGCTGGGGATTTCATCTCTCCATGGCTTTCCTGAAGGCTTGGCTGGCGTGATTTGGGGTTTGTGATGCTGGCCCTGGATCAGGGGCTATGCATCTTGGAGGCACCCGGGGCCTGCAGGGTTGTGCTTGCTTTGGTTTCAACTCTTCCAAACCTGTGAATTTTTGAGGAGATAGCTCCCTCGTGTGGTGGCACCACACAAACCTCATCTCCTGCGTCCCCTCGAAAGAAAACCCAAAATTGTTCTTTTCCAGCATAATAACAGTTTTAACACAGGCATGTAGGAACCTTTTCCACGGCTCGAGAGGCTGAAAAAGAGCGAAACGTTGCTGAACTCTTGTATTCCTCTGTTGGACTCTGTCATCCACCATTTGGATTTGAGAAAGAGGTGCAAACCTGCCCGTAAAGTTCTTATTAAAGCACGATGAACAATCTCACTGCATTAAGCTGCCGGGGAACCTTGCTACTGGGGACTCAATGTTCAGAGTGGTTCTTAGGGTGGTGCTTTGCCGACAGGCAGGGGAGTAATTTAGCTGGGCAGGAAAATCATAAATAAAATAGTGTTAGTATTACACAGAAGTCTAGGGAACATTGAGGGTAAGCAATGGTAAGTGGTTCCACAAAATCTTTTTAGCTGAATGTAAACTATTCCTGATGCTCCACGTAATTTTTTGACTTGAAGTTAAGTTGTAGAAAACAGAGAGCATGTTATTAGTATGGTATTATAGAAAAATTAGTATTTCTAATGTAAACCAGTATCCTTAGAATAGTACAAAATTTTACAATCAACTACTGTAGTTTAGTGAATATTAATTAAATGAAATCAGTATATAGCTTTGCTCTATTCATTATTTAATCTATTAAAAATTCAGAATGAAAACTGTGGCTATGGCTATGCATGTACACCTTCATGGTATGAAAGTTGGATCCAGTCAAGTGTGCAATGCCGCTCTTGCATTGCCTCTGTGAGATTTCCAGTTTCTGTAGTGGAAAAAAATTTCGGCTATTTTCCCTTAAAATTCAGCTAGTGAGCTTGTCCCTCTTTTGCATTCAGTGGGCATTATGCCTGTCTTTAAAAAAACTGAACTTGCTTGGAGGTTAGCCTACACGAGACACAGAGGGACGAGTGAATTGTCATCGCCATCTCACTGTTTCAGTGTCATAAGGAGGGGGGAGGTTCTTTTTCACATTTCATAGCCAATGCTTGTATCATTTAGTTTTTTATTATAGGTCTTTTCTGCTTTTGGGAAATTACTGTTTCCTCTCCTAGTTTCACGAATATTTAAGGTTACATTTACCTTAAAAAAGACTGGACTGGGAGTGTTTAATTAACATTTTTTAAATTTTTTTTTTTATGCAATATCAGAGTTATTTCACTTACAGATTCAAAACATCTTTCTTTCTATGAATGTACCATTAAATACACAGCTGTAGATACTTAACTCACCTTCTTCTGCTCCGATCCCTTTGAGGTGCGGTGTTCCAAGCATCGTCTTCCTTGTGTTTTCCAACAACATGTTGTAAAATACTCAAGATAAAGGGGCACCTGTGACAAAAGCCATCACATTCCCAAAATACTAGCTGGATGAAGCCAAGCCTGCTCTTTGGGAGCATGGCTGTGCAAAACAAGACTTTCCACAAGTGGAGAACCATGAGCAGAACTGCTTTTTATTGGCCCCATAAGAGACTGCTGCCTTATGGTTTGCAGGTAAATACACAGTGTAATAATGATTTTTTCCATTTTGTTTTCTGTGCAGTGTTGAAAATTATTCGAGAAGGAAGCTGAGCTTGATCTGCTGAGATCGGGACTCTTTTTCTCCTCTCCCCTCCTCAGCATGAGAGCGGAGGGAGGCTGGGGAAGCCATGCTGGTACAGCTGCAGAGATGGGACCCAGCACCGCTCAGCGGACAAGCAGCCCCACGGACTGTGCCGTGCCGCCTGGGGCCAGGGATCACTCCCGAGACAGATGCCTTTTGGGACGTAGACGCATGTGTTTCTAGTTTATAAAAAAATAAAATGACAAAAAAGCCACCAAAACTCTTGCAATTTAGACAGCTGGTCTGGCAGTTGGTAATGTGAAGGCCTATTAAAATATTTATGCTATTTGTTATTTAACTTCATTTGTTTTTTTTAAAGAATTTGGAAATGGGCTGATTAAATAAAATAGCCTGAGGTCGCTCCGGTTGGGAGTGACATGTACTGGCAGAAATCTGGGGGCACTGGCAGCACAAGGGACTAATATTCTGTCTTTCACTCTTCTATAATCTAGTCATTTTGTTTTCGTTCTGAGCGAGAGGAGGTGCTGATAAATATGCTGAAAATATTTTCACACTTCTGTTGGGTGGAATTTTGATTCAGTAACTGGTACACAAAGGCCTGGCTTCATGAAAGCTTCTGAGCCAGTGACAAGACTCCTTTTGACTCAGACGTAGCAGTGGAAATCAATGTTAAAAATGACACCCCCACCTTAAGGTTTCAGCGGCTTGTCATTTTAGGTCTTCCAAAAACTCACTGTGCAGGTTTTAATGTGGGATCCAACTTTTAAAACTTCTCAGCTGTTTAAACCATGACGCCCCAAACACAGTTTGGACAAGTTTCAAGTATCATTTAATTGTTTTCCAAGAGAGAACAGCTCTCTTGGAAATGCAGAGCGGCTATTTTAATTAGAGAAAAGTAAAAACAATATAATTAAGTTTAGCATCCTCAGGGAATCATGAGACCAAAACTGACATCACCACTTGGAAATTTACAAAGAGAGATTTTAAAAGCAAGAGGAAGGGAATCCATGTGTCCACTCAAGGCAAAAGCTGAACAAATTGGGTCGTTCCCTGCATGCAGGGGAGCCCACGTTGGATGTGCACATCCCCATGCTATACAGGGGAGGGGGCGCTGCACACAGAGTGATGGGAAAAGTGAAAAATTCACGATGGCATGGTAATCAAAAAGGCATTTTCACAATAATAAAAACCTAAAGAAATGGTCACCAACAATGGTCAAGTTTTGAAACAAGGAAAAAGGAACGGAGAGGATGGAAGAGAGAGAGGGAGGGGAAAAGGCAGGAGAAAGAAGTCCCAAAATTGCTCCTTTTCCAGTGCCTGACTTGAAGGATAAACTTCCTTGAAAATTTATGTAAAGTTATTAAAAAAAAATACATCTCGCTAATCAATCTGCAATTCAGCTAGATATTTAGCTAACTCCCGATACTGGCTTCACTGGGTTGTGTTCAACTCTTTCGACTTTTGATAGCTGTGAGTGTTGTGAAAGCTTTAGAACAGAGACCAACAGGTCAATTGTAATCTATGTGTCAGGATGGTGATACAGCATGAATAAACGGTGCTAGACATATGGAGATCAAATTAGTAAAGCTTGGTTTCGTGTTAGCCATAGATAATATGGTGTGAAATTATTTAATTAGTAAAAATCCCTAGATATTCTAGGAAACAAAAAGGAGCAGATTGGAAGAGAAGCAATGTCGAAGTGGTCAAGGAGATGAGTGAGTGAGTCTCCATGGCTTCATATTATTACTAGAGGAGTGAGAAAAAGGGCAAATTTTGTTCTCTGGTGAGCTGGAGTCACGTTAGCTCTGTTGTACGTGCATGGAGAGGAACTGGCATGCAGGTGCGACGGCATGTCTGTACAGACGGGTGTCCGTGCGCACGGCAGCCGCACCTCCCATGCTGGACCAGGACATCAGCCCTTCCTGACGTCTCCCTTTCCCCAGCATCTCATGTTGCTTTTATGTTATTCCTATGCTTTAAGGTTGTTATTTGCAATTTTATAATGTTTGATGTGTTACTCATTTTGGAGAGCTGCTGTTTAGAGGCTGATCTTTATTAGGGCTTTTACAGATAACGCTATGGTAAGTTGTTGATGAACTCTCCATTATTTTTTTTTTAAGATTGACAGTTTTTAACTTGTCCTCACAGCAACCTGTTGCTCAGGCTCATATGTATTTCCCCTCAGAATATGGGTAGAAGCTTTTTTGGGTGCTCAGCTGGTTAGTGTGTTTTGCTCTACCAGCCACCTGGACGGGTTGGTTAGACTATATTTGGCATTAAAATTCGGTTCAAGTTCCAGCAGCAGGGAAAGCTCTTCCCTCTTGCTCTTTTTTTCCTCTATTATTTTTAAACTTCAATATACAACACTGCACTGTTATTTCAGTCTTTTCCTGACCAGGACTGTGAGGAAGGAAATGTGATTAGATAGCTTGAGTTAGTCACCTTATTTAACTTCTCTTTGGCTGATTTGCCAGGTAACCGCTTTTGTTTTCCATATTCTTGTGGCTGCAATAGCAAATGAAAGAGGAGATATAGTCACAATACATACAAATCTTATTTCAATGCTAATGGTTTTGCTTTTAACTAATCTATGTTAAAGTTAAAATATGCAACTTTTTTTTTGTACCTGTATTGAATATAGTGGTTGATACATTCAATTATGTTTCATCTAATATGCTATAGGATTTGCTCATAGTGTGAAGGTACTTTACAGAATTGTTACACTTTACAGCCAAAATCTGGACATGACTGGGTTATGTTTCATTGCTTTTTCCTAAACTACAATTGCTGCAGGACAGTTCCTCTATAACTTAAGCTTGTGCTTATTGTTAAAAGGGTTTTTCAGAACAGTAATCTTTAGCCTTTTTTTTCGTTTTATCTTCAGTACAGCATCACAGGGGAAATTTGGGTTCATAACCTTGCAGCTACTTAGAATTAAAGATCTGAAAATAATTTGGAGAGCAGGCACTCATATAGGAAGTGGCAATCTTTACTTTTAAGTGATTGTAGTGGAGCTGCATCTCCTACCTCTTCCACACTTTCACTCCTGCTATGTATGTGAAGCTGAGAAAAGCAATTTACAGCCTGAAGACCTCTGAGCATTTTTAATGGTTCTGTTGAATCTTATATTCTTTCTTTCTTAAATAACTGATGTCATTTAAACCCACGATAACTAACAGAGGGAAGAGTAGATGCAAATCCATTATCTGGCTTGCAATTTTTTTTATCCTAATAGAAAATATTTGGTTTCTTGCTTATGTTCCTAATTGCCTTTAGGAGTATTTTGCTTTAAAATATTAAGACTATCTATATATTTTCTTTTTATATATACAGGATGGAAGAATTGGGAAGGCTGATGGCTAAGATAGCTGGTTAGGGAAAGGAGAATTGCACATTTTCTTGTGACTTGAAAGAAAACCCTCTGAGCAGCTCAGGGAGCTCCATATCTTTTCAATTATGGCGGTTAAACCGACGTTTGCATTTTGCCAAATGACTGAGGAGAATTGTGGCCTGAAATGGTGTTGATTTTGTTAAAAAAGTGAACAGAAAATATGACTATGCATGGCCTTGACAATGCTGGTCTGTGTAAAGCAGCATTATATGTGTCAGCAATTCCTCTTC
Source organism: Pygoscelis adeliae (assembly GCF_000699105.1). Classification (NCBI taxonomy): domain Eukaryota; kingdom Metazoa; phylum Chordata; class Aves; order Sphenisciformes; family Spheniscidae; genus Pygoscelis; species Pygoscelis adeliae. The sequence goes on along the minus strand of NW_008824309.1, from coordinate 4,618,240 downwards.
AAATTTGCCAATATAGAAGCATAAAAATTCTCTTCTGATATCATGTGCTGCATAATTCAGTTTAGGATCTAAAAATAAAGAGAGGTTCTTTACAGTACTGTGCACACACAGAAGTGAAGTAAACACGTGTTAAATCTGTTCTGAGTTGTCTGATTAAAATAATCTTAGTGTGAAGGAAGAAGGCAGGAGGGCCACAGACAAGCATTTTTGAGACCAGAGAGGTGTTGTAATGCTCTTGAAAATTAAAGGTGTGAGAGACTGTGCATATATACAGCATGTTAAAATTATTAAGGTACATGGGGGTGCAAAGATGTTGACAACTTGGGTTTGAAATTTCTTTAAGCACGGCCTTAAATAAATTTATATTAAATCAGCAATAGGAGGTGAAACTGCATTTGATGAAATTGTCTGACCAATTGCTTTTAAGTCTGGAATTTCATTTTCCAAACGTAATACTGTGGATAGGGAAACAACAAGTAAAAATGAACTGCAAGTTATTTTACTGTTCTGGGAGACAACAGGCTCTTTATAGTTCTGCTCTATAGCTTGATTTTAAGGGCCTGTATAAGTAGAATTCAATCCACCGACTGATTCGGAGAGGATAATCCATCAATATTTAATTTGGTAAGAAAGAAAAGGCTTTAAAATAATATAATGTAGTTCATGAATCAGATGCACTGTTGGGTTCCATTATTAAATGTAGATGTATAATATTGGTGGCCTTGTGTTTGTTATTTTAATAATTCTAATTAACTTTTGGTAATTGTAGTGGATCTGCTGCCAACTATCCCAGCTATGATCATTATTCAGGGTTATTATTTTCAGTAGACAGTCAACCAGTGAATATAGGAAGTTTTATGGCAAACTAAACTTAAATAGCACAAGAAGGTTTTATTGTTGAAGAAAAATGCCTCTTGGTGAACTTCATCATGATCTGTCTGTATTTAAGAGCTGCTGAGAGATTCAGGCAATCTTTATGATAATGTAGTAATTTACAAAACCCCTATAAACAGTATTTCACACTTTCTCCCTGATTATTGATGATTAGTGAGATTTGCGTGAAGAAGTACGAGCTTTCTCCCTTACAATTATCCTGGTCCTCTTTTCTCTGTCTTTTTATGGTCTCGCACTCCATTTTTTATATCATGGTGGTGGTTGTAATAGTGATAAACTGAGACACTCCGGACTAAGCTGCTGCAAACATCTTAGTAATAGAAAACTAATCCATTTATGCATGCAAGGACGAATTCTTCATTTATGCTGAATGACAGTTCATTGCCCAAGAAATCCAGAGAAGTAAGGAGCTGCTGGTGAAGGTGGCTCTGAGAAATGAGCCTGTGGTCTTTGTCTTTCCCCTTGGTAGCCTGTGAGACTTCTCTCACATCGGAGATGGCGCTCTGGAGTGTGTCAGCAGTTTTGCTTGTCTGCATTAGATCTTTCAGCTGCTGCAAAAATGTTATCCCATTTCAGCTGGTAAAGTGTCACGGGTTGCAGTTTCTCATCAAAGACATGTGCTCAGTGCAGGAGAGAAAAGCTGCTGTCACTAGCATTGCACTGCTGAGAAGCAGTTTTAAAAACAGTAGCTTCAAAAAAAACCCCAAACTGTTATGATATCCAGAACTCTATTTCCAATCAATCGGAGATGTGGCTATCTGTAAAAGTTGGAAAGATTTATTTTTCTGCCACAGCAGCTTTTCCATGGGAAGGAACAGTTGCAAATAAAGAATTTTATGTAACCTGACTTTATTTCATTGAAAAAAAAGTAACTTGTTGGAATCTGAGTTATTGTAATTTGAAAAAGAAATTTGTAAGGGTGAATTTGCAATGGTCCTGAGGGTGAATGAGTAGAGCGAGTGAAATGCCTTCCAGCAGCGATTCCTCCTAGACCTGTTCTCTTTCTTGAATTTACCACATTTCTTAAAGGAAGGTAGGTACTCTCATCTCTTTAGCTTAACAAGCGAAGGTAGGACTCATGGAATAATGTGTTAGAGGTAGAGCAGAGCGCTGAGATGTCTGGGAGCAATCAAACCCAAACCATTGACAAAGGCTTTAGGAGAATTTGAACATTGCAGGTATCCTCTGTTAGGACCTGAAATATGGTGCTGGGAAAAGGAACAAGTACTTTTCTAACAGTTTAATGCGTGACTGGATTTAAAGGAGATATATTGTATATTTTTAATTTGGAAATAGAAGAGTTTGTAAGTAAATTGAATTAATCCCAAAAGAGTGTTTGGGATGTAATTTAGGACTCTCAAATGAAAAAGAAATGCAGAATGACTTTATGGATTACAGCTGTTGAGGAAGATACATATATGACACCCTATGAGTACAAAGTCAGACTGTCATCTGATGAAGTTATTAGCACTGAGGGAAAGTACCCATTAAAATAACTGCTAATTTCTTATGCTGCCAGGCTAGCTGACTGCTCTTCCTTCAAAGCACATTGTGCTGCTGAGAGAGTTATTGAACTTATGCTAAGCCGCTAGAAAATGCTCATCTTCTATTTGCCCATCAGAACATCCATACGATTATTTGGGGCATCTTCAAAGTGTTTCATTGCTTTTGAGTAGATCACAGAGATAATGTAGTCCCGTTTGATAGTGGCATGCCTCCTGGATGACAATGTGAGAAAACGAAGCCCCCACCTCCCAGTGACCTTTTCCTTTTTTCCTACGCATCACACAAACAAATGCAAACTCTGAGATCATATATAATCTATAGATTCCCCAAAAGAATTTAATCCTAACTGCTTTTATCTCATTTTCTGTGTATTGCCTACTGCAATTTGGTCTCTTAATTTGTTTTTGCAAATGATGAATTTGATTTCCTGCTATCAATGAGTGTCTGCCTTTCGGTAGGCTCCAAGCATGACTGGCATAATGAAAAGTCTTTCTTGCATTGGAGTTGTACGTTTTTATATTAAGAACTTCCCTCTCTCTAATAACGAAGATCAGATGGCAGATCTTCCTATTTCTTCACTCCAAGTAGTTGCTAATCTTTATCATCAAAGTGAATAAGAATAATACTTACAAGGGTACAGCAAAAGTAGAAAAAAAAAGTGGAAAATGTAGTAAACAGAAATCCCAGCGATTTTTTTTTTTTCATTGACTATACGATCCAGACCTTTAAAGTGCTGTTGCTAAAGAAACATTTGTGATCTGATGGGGGTTTCTTTTGGTTGTTGGAAATAGATGTGGGTGGATCTTGAGCTTTTTTTTTTCTTCTTGAAATATAAATCTTTTTTGTTGTTGTTTAGAAAGTGTTCTTATCAGAACTATAATAGTATTCTGTTTTTTATTTGTCAATGACAAAATCAAACATTATACCCTCAATGGCTATAAGGTAGATGGGAGAGTTATTCTAAGCGGACGTATAGGTCCCTGACGTCCAGGTAAAATTCGTTTTGGTCTCAGGGCACGTACAATGAAATTATGCTGTTCTCTCCCAGCAGTGTGAGCAGCACACTCGCCTCTGGGGTCTGTACTTGGCCCTTGTATCTAAAAACATCGCTACCCAGTTAACTTCTATTCAAGTAGTTGTTTGCTGACAGATGGGAGGCATTCAACGAATGCGGCTCGAACCAATGAGGTTCTCAAATGTACAGCAGTTCACACTCGACAGTTTATTTTTTATTTTTTATCTACATCTCAATTACATAGTAAGATGTTCTTTTTAAAAACTTGTTTGTTATTAAGATATAAATCTACTTATTTTAGTCATGTAGTGCATGCCAGCGTAATGCAATACAAGAAGATTACAAGCTGATGGTTAGATGTTAATAACAGTAACACAAAACATTAAGGCAAGTGACATTTACATAAGTATCTTGATCTTAATACATGTAATTTACATATGAAAATTTAATCACCATAGAGATAAACAGCTGCAATGTTTAATTAAACTCTCCACACAAAATCAGCCTGCAAGAAGTAGTTTGTCACTGCTAATTTATCACAATTCTCATAAGTATTCTTTAAAATAAAAATGCAAAATAAATGACTCTTATAGATAATTTAACTTCTGGTTACTTTATCGTATTCTCAACAGGCTTTGATGATACAATTACAATATGAAGATCCTAGGCTCATTTTCTCACAATTTAGAAGACAAAACATAAATATATGGAGAACAAATGTATTTGTTTACAGACTTAAGGGTCAGCAGTATGGCAGCACTAGAGTACCATTTAGGCAAATTTAATGCCGTGATAAGTTATGTGTAATGAAGGGATGCGAGTGTCTCTCTGTGGGGCTGTTTAAGGAGGAAACAATTATAAGTGAAAATTAATGCCAGCATTATCGTGGAGTTGGAACAGATTCCTTGCTCACAATATCACTGACTAAACCACACATTTTAGAAATCAGAGATGTGCTGACATTCAGAAGTTATTGAAGCCTAGACTTTGCTTCTAGTGATGTATTTTAAAGCAAACCAAAGCGCTCAGTATCTTGAAAGAAACAATTTACATATCTTTCCGGGGATTCTTCAAGAAAATTAAAATTAGAAAGTTGACTGAATCCTCTTCACAGCACTAACATAGCAATAACAGCAAAAAAAGGAGCTTTTTTGTAACTTCAGGGTAGGCAGGAATGGAGAACAGATATTTAACATTTAGTACCTTAAAGTACCTATTTTTAGGTGTGAAATTATATTATATCCCAAGTAGAACAAACTGTATAATGAGGCTGTGGACCATGATGAAGGTATCAGATGTGCCTTCTGCATATGCTAAGAATTGCCTGTTTATATATAGATTTACTGCATTTCCTATACCATGGTAACCTCAGAACACTGGGAAATCTTCGTCTGCATATGGCAAATTAACTTACTCTTACGGACCCATTGAAAGATGACTCTTGGAAAATACTATTTTTGCCTTGGGTTTGGATTTTGTTCTATTTACTGCCTGTATCTCTTTTCCTGTAAGTTTTGTTTAAGGATGTGATCATTTAAGGTTATTTAGGTGATATGCCTAAAGGCAATACCCAGGTCACAGAGAGGAAACAGGATTATTTGGTCCTGGGTTCAAAAATCCTTATTCTCAAATATATACCAATTTAATTAAACTAAAAACTGGGTTAAATTCAGCTTTATATTAATAAATGGACCTTGTAGGGGAACTAGATGTGAGTAAAAAACCCCCTAATAAATAGGAATTAGGTCTCACTATAATGATAAATTGATAACATGCTGGGAAAAAAAAAAATCAGAATTCCATTTTAAAGCAGTGCAACTTTTTTTTGGTTTTATTCTGAATTCCAATTCTGCAACATAGCTGGAATTAAAAATGGAGCAACCTGAAGTACCATAACTTTCTGCAATTCTCATGCGTCTGAGTAGCCACATCATCGCTGAGGAAAGGAAGTAAGGTCTTATTCTTAAAATATTATCCCACACGCATAATGCTAATTTGTTATATTTTTTTTTAACATTGGCTCTAGATAGTGTTTTTTCCAGTTCTTGAAAAAAAAAGTATCCATCAAGATTTATTGCATTTAGGGCTCAACTCGGTGGCCGTTTCAGTTGCCCTTGGCCACTCCGGCTGGTCCCCAGCTGCCACGGTAGGAGCGAGCAGATCCTGTGCTCTGTCTGCTAGTCCCGTGTGCGTCCTTGGATACCCTAAAGAAGTGGCATGTGATGCCTATGCTTAAGCAATTGGATCAAGCTCTAATACTCCAGAAATCAAGAAAAAACTTTTAAGTGGATAGATTAGCAACCGTAAAAATCATACCTGGCAGAGAGGCAAAAGTTTCCCAATAAGTGATAGTCCACTTCGCAAGAACTGTGGAAGGAATAACCTCTATACCAATTTAAATAGGAAATATTCTCATTAACAGGCAAATGCTATTTCGTCTTTGATTTTGGTGTGGTTATAATATGTTGGCAGGCAGCTGATCGTAAGTGGCAATTTCCTGGATATGCTGCTATTAATTGCTTTGTGTTATAATACATATGGTCATGATTTGAACTAGAACGTAGCATATTAGGCACAGTTCCCTAGCAATTAAAATATTTGTATTCAACAAAACAGAAGAAGCGGAATGAAGATTACAAGAAGTAAGTACTTCTGTAATTCCAACATTTTAAATGATAGATTAGGACTGCTTGCTGAGATCCATGAGATCTGTAGGTGCAGAATCTGTCAGTGCTAAGAGGAGAAGAAGTGCTAATCAGAAATGGGGTTTTGGGAATATATATAATTACAGCCAGAAAAAACAGTGCAAATCTTTAAAAAAATAACATTTTAGAATACTGTTGTTTTACAGTCAATATAAGTGAATATGTTTCCTGTTATCACCTGAGCGTGTTCCTAAATGTTACTTAATTCAGTGATTTGGGATGTTATTAGCTTACTACTGTTAAGCAAGAGTTGTGTAAAATTAAGTACATTGTCTTCCTCTGCTGAGTTATTTTTTTAGCTCAGAACCCGCCAAAACTCAGAAAACTGAATAGAGGTCTGCTCTGTAAGATTTGCTTGCTTGAAGAGCAGCATCTATTACAGTAGAAAAAAATGTCCAGTTCTAAGTAGAATTCAACTGTAATCTTCGCCCCACCCCAAAATTATTTGTTTGAGTAACTACATTTTTTTTACGTGCTTTTTTTAACATACGATGATCTCTTGTCTGGATATGTATTTCTTCAAAATTCTCTGTCAGTGCAGGGCAAATCTCACTGTTAAGGCAGAAATGTCTATTTTTCCATTCTGTACAGGTGGTTTTGAAAGACTGCAATGTGAGGTTCTTCTGCACTTTAACTGTCATCAGGCACTGTTGTAATAATGTTTTGTGTACTCTTTTTGGAGACAAGGCGTCCTTATACATTCAAGCTAACGTGGTTATTCGGAAAGCCTTTATTTAGATTGTTGATGGTGATGTATTAGTTATACATATGTAATGCCTTATTGGGGTAGGGCAAGTTTTTCCATACGGGGACATGACATGTCTCCTGCTGGATGGTCGATGGAAGCACAGAGACACATAGACACTGGGCATTCAGCTCACACGTAGTCATTAGGGATTTAGGGCATTCAGCATCCTGCAAAATCAGGTCCAGTTGCACAAGTCCATCGGTCCATAGGATAATGATGACCAAGGAATAGATATTTTTATTGTTATTTTTGGTTGAGGTAATTGCCTCGTGGCCATGCAACATGATACTGAGCTGGTCTTGAGGATGCTGTAAGAAGTGACTGTGGGAGGTGTGTGTTATCACAGGAGGTGAGTGAGGTGTGTCCTTAGCACTGTGCGAGAGAGAATGACGTTTGGCTTTCTAAATGGATGGGGTTCGTTAAATTGATGCCTGTACAATACCCTGTAGAATGACTACACAGGCAGGCTGCCTATTTCCAAATATAAAATATATCTCCATGGAAAGAGATGCAGGGTTTCAAGGCTTGTTTTTTGGGGGGTCTGAGGGACCTCACTCCCTGCTGCCAGCCTTGTTAGCAAGTGCCTTCTATTAGTTTTAATGAGCTGTGTGACGCTCCCCATCCACACCACGTGCTGGAAATACCCCTGCAGCTACAGCAGTCCGGGCTGTCATCTCATAAGATCACATATACAGCAAGGTCGAGGCTGGACTGACAGACAAACAAACCACCGCTGCTCCTGAGCAGAGCCAGGGATGTTCAGCAGCACCAACGCAGGATCTTGCGCTTTCCTTCTCCCTTGGTGCTCAGGCAGGGTGCGGGAAAACGCGTTGCTTTGGGGAACCTTTTGAATTACACGGGCTAGGTCTGACCATCCATTATCCCTGCAGATCCCATGATATCCTCTTGAAATTCAGGTATATATCCCACAGCCCCTGGCCAGCATCCTTAGCAACACTCTGCAGACCCCAGGCTGACGTGGGTGAACGCCCCCCCCCCGTCCCCCTGTCCCCACCTGCCCTGTCCTTTTGGTACCATGGTGTGCTGTTAAAGAGGCATCTATATCCCGCTTAAGAGGAGGCTTTATGTTGGCTGTCGATGCATTAACTGCTGTGTTGATTAGATTTACAAAATCTTTTGGGATAAAAGTATTAAGTAAATACAAAATGATTAAAATCCAACTCTGTACGGAAAACGCAGTGTCCCTTGTATTTCCTCTTCTGGCTGGGAAACCAATGACATTAGTAAAACCGTGGACTGGGAGTCAGTAAGAAGATGATTTTGCTTATGTTTCTTAAGTGAAGAAGTATGGCAACTGGACAAAGTCTGCAACGAGGGCGCTGTCAAGGACTGACTCCTTTAACTGCGATCTCTATCACGCTGAATATAAATCATTGTCGCCAACAGTAGAAACATATATTTCAACGCTAATTAAAAATAATGCAAGAACACTTTATTTATTTGCAAAATACACGTAACCTCCCGGTATAAGTATAGATTTTCTCCTGTGAGAAGTGATCGGTCCCTCGGGAGATCTTTTCTCCCTATTCCTTGATGATGTCAGTGAGTCGTTGATTAGCTGCTGACATATGAAATTATGGGGGATCAACAAGGTTAATGAAAGGCTTCTCTATATAGCCATGCCCATACACTGTCTCCCTCTATCCTCCTCGGCTTTGGGTTGTATGGTGACCTCGGTGACAAAGTCAAGAGAGAAAACATACACTATGATATCAGTACAGTCTAATCAGCGGTTCTCTGTTAATATCTAATTATTTAATAAAGGGGCGATGAATTATTTGCGGCCCAGAGTTTTACAAACCAGGGCTGATGTCCGTGGAAGTGCTGTTCAACTGTCTCCGCAGTATTGTCGTTGATTAGCTCTGTCACGTTGAATATATTTTTGCAGATGTGACTTGCATAGAAAATTCTGTTTTCAGCCTGGTGATGAATGCAGACAGCTTGTCATTGCCAGGAAGAAAATGGGGTTGTGCTGGAATCACCAGGAGAACAGATCGACTTGTGCAAGTCAAGTGAGTTTGTCTGGGCCCTCAGTGATGGTGGCTGGAAGTCAGCTACGAGAGCTGTTAGTGCCAGCCTGCTATAACGGTACCGTTTAATTACTATAATTCCTCTGCGCTCTTCCTAAATATACTTTAAGAGAGTAATATCTGAGAAGGAATTACTGCTTTCACAGTTCCCCATCTACACCTTTGTGCCGATAGATAAGACTTTCGAGGAGCAGCCTTTCTGTTGTCCTTCTCGAGAGGATGCTGTCGGGTCAGACCGTACTTCGGGCAATCCGCTCTCTTCTCCTTTGGCCTGTGTTTGTAATTGCGGTCACTGCTGTGCAGCCCGGGTAGCCGAGGGTATTTGTACCTCTTAATTTAAATCATCCTCCTTTAAGGATTCAGCTTAGAAAAGATTTTCTGAGTTGGAATGACCTTAACATATGTCACGCTTTCTTCAGAGTGGGCGAAGATTATTTCCATATTAATTACTGTTGCAAAGTTTTTCCTTCCCAGCTGCACACAATTCCCGTCTGTTCCTTCTTCTTTGGATTTTCCTTTTTATCACAATCCTTCCCTTTTGAGCTTATTCATCTTACTGTGGGAAAAAAGGAATGGTCGAGAATTTGTTTGACCGAAAGTATTGTTCTTAATACACGTTTATTTCAAAATATATATGCATATATACATTCCTCTCCCCCACCCCAGCTGGGGACATGGAGTGTGACTGCGTGGGCTTTTCGTTCCTTGAATTTCCCGTAAGGACAGCACAGTCAGTCTCAGTCTAACGAGGTGTGCGCTGAAATTTAAGCATTTGTGTAGTCTCATCGAATTTAACGTGGCCTCTGTTTTGAAATGAGGAGCATGCAAATAAATTGACTGCACTGTAGCGAAGCGGCTGACTTGCGAGCCGCGAGGGACAAAGCGGATCTCCGGGGAATGAATGGGCCGAGGTGATGGCTCTGGAAAGGTGAAAACACAAAGGGAAGAGAGTAACGCAAACAGGGGGAGAGATGTCACGTCAAAACCTGTTGGAGAGATGTTTTTGCCAGACCTTTCCAGGGGAAGGAGAAGGGAAGGGAGCTGCTGGGAAGTGGTGAAGCATCCATGTAACAGTGAAAATGCTGGGGTTTTAGAGGAGCACGAAGGGGAGAGTGAAAGCACATGGGAGCTGCTGCTTAACTCCCGTAGGGCATTTGGGAATCTGGGCTTATGCCTCACTTCGAGATGAGCTGAGGTTACAAAGCTAAGATTTAGCTTTGAACATTTATAAAGGTCTCGGGCTTTAGAAGGAAACCCCACGGGTAAGGAGGGAGGAGGACGGGAAGGCAGGTATGGGAAGACTGGCAGAAAGTCTGCTTTCAATTTTGGGAGAGAAAATTAGGCAGGTTTTAGTGTCTCAGGAGAGAAACATCTGCTGGCTGGCTGCTTTGCTACTTGCACGTGTCTCTGGACCACGCTGATCGCAGGGCACTCCCCGGGATGGTTGGGAAGTGAGTCCTGAGACAAGGCTTTGGAGCTGAGGTTTCCTTTTATCCCTTCTGCAGAAAGTGAGACAAGGGCTCCAGCACCAACACGCATGTGTGGCCGAACAAAGGAAATTATTTTATGGGCAAGGATGTGGGAATAATTCACCTGGGCTGAATAAAAACTTTATCATGCAGTTCTGAGTGTTAAATGTGTGGGTGACGAAGGGTGCTAATGTCGGTGTCGCAAGTCTCCATTTTTGGGTGTAAGTGATTCAGAGTAAGCTATAGGTGTTTGCTGGAACCAAAGCAGTTATACAAATGGAAATGTTTCTATTTATCTTTGCTTTTGATTTTGCCCATATTTGTTTTAAAACTGTTGTTTAGCAGCTTCAAAAGCGTTTGGCTATATCTGTATGTGAGCTTAAATTAACATGGGCCAGACCCATGGTCCTGATTAGCTCCTGATAAGGACAGTTGTTTTGGCTCAGAGAGAAGACGTATAGTTGCTCTCTCATTCCTAAATCCATTGCAACGACACACTTTGGCTTAGCCAAAGTGCCAGGCACACGCACATGCAACCTGGTTTCACCTTTTTATAGGAGGGATAATTTATAGAGTGGAGAAAATGCTTCCTGCAGTTTATCTACAGGCAGGCCCTCATACCAGGGAGCAGCGCCACAGAGATGCCAGCTGGCAAGTGGGGCCGTGGGATGTTAAAAACTATTTGGCTGTGTGCTTTTTGGGTCACCCTTTGCTTCCGTGGCACCTTAGCACATGTGTGAGCTTAATTAGTTCTGCAAGTTTAACCGTATACATACATGCTCTAAACAAGTAAAGTCCCAATAAAATAGGAGCAAACTTTTTTTGCATGTCATTTATGATAGAGCCATAAAAGCAGATTTTTTTTTTTCTTTCAAAGTAAAAAGCCCACGGACAGTGAGGTAATGGAGGTTTTTAAAATTATCTGATTTCCTTAGCGTCAGCACACTGTGCATTTGTGCCAGCCCCACGTACTGGGGAATACAAGAGCACGCTTCTTTAGATGACTTACCAGCGTCTCCTCTGTAAAACATTTTTCTCTTTAGCTCAGACAGACTGGCCTCTTACCTTTCTCCGCGGTGCTGCCACATCCCACCGCAGAGCTCCCTGGCACCCGGCACCGCTCGCCTCCCGAAACCCCGAACCAGCCGTCAGCCCTTCCTCCATCTCTCGGCTTGTCTCGGTGGGATGGGGGTGCTGGTGCAGGCTCTTTTCAGTGTTGCCAAAAAGGCTTTTCCCTTGTGCTCTTTCAGTCACCCTTATGGCCCTCAAATAACAGTCACAAGTAACAAATCCAGGTTTCAAATGTCTTGTTGGTTTTATACCCTTCGGTGCTCGACTGGAGCAATGTGAGATGGCCTTCTTAATACCGTGGTTTTTCACAGTGTCTTGTACTAAGCACATGAGGTGATTTAGGCTTGAAGCTTCTAGGAAAGAGATAATTGTTCTTTTATTATTATAATAGATCAAAATAAAATCAGCTTGAGCTTCTGAAATGGAGAGGTTTTTAGCTGGAGAAGTGTACAGTAATTCTTTTACAGTGTTATCAAATGGCATAATAAAAAAGCAAAAAGCATCTCATTTTCTAGGCTGTTTATTTTACATATCCTCTTTGAACTGATAAATATTTATATTCAAATCTGGGATCCTGTTTGGAGCATCATCCACAGAAATGATCCAGTAAGTATGGCTTGATCTTAAAAGAGCTAATTTTTCTGTGTGCAAAAGTGTATAAATTATTTCAGGCCTATATTTACACAAACAGTTAACTTACAGCTATGGATGCAAAAGAAATATTAATGCATACTAATGGCAGTTAAGCATCTGAAGTGCCATTTCTGTATGCAAATACCAGAATAATGTTGTTACAAGAGTTACTAGCATTTACTTAGTACCTGTGGTATCTAGCATACAGCTGAAATAATTGCATATAAGCCTAAGTAATTCCCTGCACATTTTAATAAAAAATACTTCTTTGCTCTGCTATATTGTTCTAAGAAAAAACTTATAAAAACTTGATTTTATCAGAAACCTTTCAAATTATTCTAAAATCCTGTGTTGCTTGTTCTTTTTTTTCCCCTAAATTTAGCGTTCTTTAATAACTGATTGAAACCAGAGCTAAACTACCAGGCTCGGGATTCTCCAGCGTACGCAGTGCGGAATTACAGATACACAAAGTTCACAGAGCAGATCCGGGAGAGCTGAGCATCACCTGGGGCTTGCCCGGCCCTGAGAAATTCCCCCTCGAGCAGCCGCCCAGCTCTGCCCGTTGTGCAGTGAAATGCGGAATTTCGAACCCAGGCATGTGAAGCAGTTAAGAAAACACCCCAAAACTTCTGCCTTCACCTAGACACCTTTTAATAGTACTTTTTCCATTCTCTGTTCAGGCGTTTGAAGAGCAGGGCGGATCAGACCCCCTCCTGTTTCAGTGCCTGGTTGCCATTCCCAGAATGGTGGTTGACTTAAAAAAAAATTAATAAAAATTTACACAGATTTTGTGCCCCAATTAGCACTGCTAATTGGGGCACACAAGTAAATTGCACTCTACCCTGTGGAGATTGTCAGCCAGTCAACCAGATCACTGAGTCACCAAGAGCATGACTCCAACCCTGAGTTACTATTTAATCAGGTGCAAAATCAGAGGTCCCTCCAGGAAGGACACAGTCCGGCTACCGGGGATCAATGAGAGAAGCTGCTTGGGGCTTTTTTTCTTTCTTTTAAAAATTTTTTCCTTTTTTCTTAAGACCAGAGTTTAAAATAAAACCCTGAATAGCTGGGGAGGAGACTGCTGGTAAATCAGCATCATGTGCTAGGGAAGTTTAAGGTTTGCCGGGTGCAGTTAGCTCCTTTACAGAGATATTTTGGTTAAAGAAATACCATTTCATCTGCAGGCCAGGAGCAAACCTGGGATGAGCATGCTGATGGACCCTCCCAGGCAGTAGGTCCAGTGCCAGAGAAAGGGACCTGGGCATCATACCTGTGATGTTGCCTTCAAATATTGTAAAGCAGCAAGATAAACGTAAGTTTGAGACGAAACCTCCAGTGTCTTGGCAAGTGCATAAAATTTCATTTGTGCAGCTGAGTGCTTCATAAACTGGGTGATCAGAGTTTCCTGGGAGGGGGGAAGGTGGGGAAAGCCGCAAGTGGCTGCAGGGTATGGTGGCACTTCTGCTCACTGCTTATGAATGTGCTGTTTGCAGTGAGGGAGAAGCCAAGCAAATTTTACTGACATGGAGCGATGCTAAAAATCATTTGGGAACACTGAAGAAGCTGTATATTCATATAGTGACACCCCTGCAGTTATGTATATGGCAATATGCAGCAGTTGTGGATGTAGACCATTGACCACATCACATGCACAGCGATTAATATATTATTTCATTCCGGGTGGGGGAGCAAAGGCTTGGTGAGCCTGTAACATGGCCAGGGCTGAGGAATGAAGATGGTGATGCAGAATTTAAAATCATGGATTAGTTAATCAGACAACCCGTTTATGTGCTCGAGAGACAAACACCACATCAGTAACTGAAGGCAACACCACTCAATGTTATTTTGGAAGCTTTTTTATAAAACGTGCTCCTAAGGTGGCAAATATCTGAGTAAGGTTTGAGAGAAAGAGTAGGAGTGGCTGGCAGTATGTCGAGAAGCGTGGCAGCGGTGAAAGTACAGATACACTTTCTGACACCAAGAGAATAAATTTTGCTTGGCGCACCAATAAATTTTGCTCAGCAGAAGCAAAGATTTTGGAACAAGAAGCATTTTTAGAAAAACGTCACTAGTCTCAGCCTTACCCAAGGGGCTTAGGGGAGAACAAACCTCCCCAGTAAAACCCCCCATGAAGAAGGCTGGAAGCAAGTCTTAAATTAATTTGTTTTTGCAGGCTTTGATGCAGTTTTTGACCCGTAAGGTGTTGCAAAAGGCAAGGCCTGGCGTTGTGAGAGGGGAGCGCAGGTGATGCTGCCCGTCCCTTTCCTGGGGGAAGAGGTCTGAGAAGTGCCTGGGCCATTCGGTTCTGCAGGTGTAAAATATCGCTCCATATTTTGTGGTGTTGTGGGAGCCGTGGGATTCAATTTAGGTCCATTCTGCTACATGTGGAGAAAGAAAACTAGCCTTCTATACTTGCCAAACAATTATTATTATTTATTTTTTAAATGTGATGAAGTCGGTCAAGATTTTTCTACTTTCGTATCTGCACTTTCACTGTCCTCCTACAGTGCACATGACCCCCACGATGGTGAATGCCTTATCTCCTGATGCTTGTGAAAGACGGAGGTATTTTCTCTGGTATGCAGGTAAGGGAGCAGAATCTAAAAGGCCTGGCTCAAAATCATATCGGGATCCTGTAGCAAAAGCAGAAGCCAGTTCCTCATCACTAAACCCAGCATGGAAAACCCACTCCCCTTTCCTACCTCCAAGTAGCGGGCAGAAGCGTCCGTTTGAGAAGTCGTTTTGTGGGGTTGGAATCCGTTTTGATGTGATGTGTGTGTGTGTGGGGGGACGGACACGGACATCCGCCGGCGCTGTGGGAGCTGGCGACGGACTCCAGCAGAAGAGAGCAGGACGTCGTGGGCAGTGCCCTGGCGACCTGCAGCCTGCGCCCTGCACCCAGGGACACACGCTGGGGGCTGATAAAGGCACACAAAGTGATAGCTGTTATGCTGCTTAAAGGACTGCTAATATAGCCGTAAACTTCTGAAAACTCCATCAGTGCTTCAAAGGAGAAGTAATTTATATTACAGGCTCTTTCATTTGTGAGAATCACTGGTTAATTGCTGCTCATGTTTTAAGATCTGGAATAGTATTCTGATCCCAAAGCTCTTTATGTGTTATAAAAATAACTGTGAGCTCAATCATGCCCTATATGCCATCTCAATTTTATAAAATTTTAAGCACTATCTCCCTTGGAGTGTGTTTTCTCCATTTTTAATGAAGTGGTGGCGTTGTATTACAGGCTGCAATACACAGAAATAAACACAATGTGATAACTAATGACATATTTTCCATAAGACAGATAAATTCCATATATATGACAGGTTAAATATTTTTGGTCTCTATTCTTTGATAGTATTGTGGCTTGCTATAAGTAATTGGATCCACTAGATGGTGGTAAAGACCATCGACTATATTCTCTCCTGTATCAAGGGAAAAAAAAGGAGAAAAAAGTTAAGAGTACACTTTAAAAAAACCCAAACCCAAACCCAAACCCCTAACTAATTAAACACACCTACCTCTCTATTGTATATATTGAAACCGATTGCAAGCATGAGGAAGCAGTGATGCTTTTGGGCGGCGTTATTATACTATGAGGAGCTCTCCAAATTAAATAGTTTTGTCAGGATAAATATTGAGTAAAATGATTATGAATCATTGTGGCAAGTTTTAATACAGATCAGAAACTAAATTAATCTCGCTCTAACTCATGGATCATGGCTCTCTTTTTCTTCTAGATACAAATGAATAGTAAACAACATTTTGGCAATTTTTAGGTTAATCATGTAGAACTGATTACTCAAGAAGAATGCTATTAACATTTAGTCAATTTATACCCTACTACGTGACAAATGAAAATTAATGTTGCTGTTTTTAAGATATCAAATGGGTCATGATTTTAAGAAAAATGATTACCCCTAAAGATAACTGATAATGATGGCTAAAGGCAAGGAGCACCAAGCAACGTAGCAACGTTCATAATTCCCTAAACAAATCCTGTGGAAAAGCAAATACAGCTTAGTCTGTCTGGTGGCTAAATAGGCAGCACTTTAGGCATTATTTGTTGGGCCTTTTTGTTGTTGTTTTAAGCGTAACATTCCCTGTTAATTATTTGTTAGTCATTTCTCATGGAAAAAAGGCATGATTAATGGTGTCCCAACATTTAATAACAAAAAGGCGGATTTCTGGAGTTGAGTATTGTGTGCTTTTGGAGAAGATGTAATAGTTTATCTTCCAGAATCAGTTGTTCTTGTTGGTAAAGAGTTACCGAGTCTGTCTCTGCTGCTTCAATGCTGTTTGTTGATAAAGAAATGTTTTGCTATGATCAGCAGAGGTGATGCAACGAAAACTGCTGGAGGCATTTGCAACAAGTAGGGGATGAGAAATGCAAGCAAAACAAGCAGGGGACAAAAGTCTTTAAGAAAAGAAAATGTTCTTCATTCTAGAAATATGTATTTGATGTCATGGGACTGTTGAAGTTAGACTTTACAAAGGAGTTTTGAACAGATGATAAACAGGTATGAATTTATCTCATGTTATATGATATTACGTTATGGGGAGAACTGGTACCTGCGTGCCTCAGTGCAGCACTGAAGTCACTAAAGGGCTCTGACTTACCGCTTGCATCTCTCGAAGCACGCATGTGAACCATTGCTGTTCTTTCCCATAAAATAATTTTAAAAGGTCTTGACCTTTGCAGAACCAGAAAAAAACCCCTGCCAGCCCAGTGCTTCCTCCGTAGCTCGGCTGTCTTTGGGAGTGATTAATGGGCGCTTTCGAATCAGTGTGCTTGCGCTTTCTAATGGAGGCGGTACATTAAGGGAAACATTTCCATGTTTGCTTTAAATCACTTTTCACATTTTTAAAAATTACATTGCGTACTGTAGTTTTATCATATACTATATACCTATGATCAGAATGAAACTTTATTGATTTTAACAACTTTTTAAACTGTAGACATTTAAAGTAGTTTTTTGGGGGGAATTTTATGGTGCTCATGGCTCTTTTAGGATGGAAGACAGACATTCAGCTCCTGACTTTCCTGTGTAACAAGATACCCGGTATTTGTGCGCCTGTGGAGTGATTGCTTTGCTTCTCTGGTGCTCCATCGGCAGCAGTCCAAACCCAATCTGTTTGACATATAGGGCCCATTTCAGCCTTACGAGAGCGCAGCCATCACCAAGTGGAATATGTCAGTAACCATGCCGGAGCCGACCTTTGCAACCTAAGACGTCGGTGATTTGTGGAGGCTTGTTAAAGTTGGTAATCTACATTTCTCATTGCTTACCGCGGCATTTTCACTTTCTTTTTTTTTTTTTCCTGGGGGAGGTTGCGTGCTGACCAGCTCTGGTATCCGAGTTGGATGGTTAGGAAGATTAAGATTTTTAAGAGCACTCGTGTTTGAGAGCAGCGCCGAGATCCCAGTCTCTTTGGAGGATTGTTCCTGGCAGCGTTTCCTTTACGAGTTACTCAGGGATGGAGGAGCTGTAGCTACTTCTTGGCTCTCTCGCAGGGGGAGGTTGACAATGACTTGAACTTCCCAGAAAATTCCTCGCGTGAAATTTTGCTGCCAACCCAAATAAACAGAAAACCCCTGAAAAACCTTGTTTTTCTTTTTTTTTTCCCCCAAATGTTTCCTGAATATATGGCCTACATTGCACCAGGGCTGCCTGTCTTGGAAGAGAGTTTTTCTGGATTTCAGGAAAACTGCCCTGGTACCAGTGGGCTGCATGAGTACGAGCCAAGAGACGGTTTCCCACCCGGCTCAGAGCAGTGAGTGAAGTTCACCATCGCTTTCATTGCTTGTTTTGGCCAATGTTGCTTATGTCTGCCAGCAACAAGGGTTCATTTTGTGTGATAGTATTTTTCTTAGGTGTTCAAGATCAATTGAATCATTTGAGGGGAAGGTCCATGCACCCCAATCGCTTAAAAACCCATCCTTTACTTGCAGATGGGAGCAGGCTGGCAGACACCTTGATACACAGGAGGCTATAAATGGTCTGTTGTTATAGGATCAGCAAAAAGTTAAATTCATCTCTACATGGGCTTCAGGGAACACATTCATCGTTGCTGCTGAGATCTGCAGTTTTGGAGTTGGGTTAGAGATGAGGGTCTCCAGCATGTGCAAGCAGCGGGTGGTTTTCATAGATTCGATGTCGCTTTTGAACAAGGTTGGGTCCCTGGTGCAGAAAAGTAAGTTTTGAGCTCTCTGTTTTCTTAGGAATTTTTGAAAATCATCTTCTGGGAGGTGTATTATACTGCTTCTTGATAAATGGAGGGTCCTTTTTCAACATTTAGGCCTATCCGTTTTTTTCTGTTTCATTTACTGAAGTTGTGTTAACAGCAATGAAAAAACCAAACTTGGTGAACGAGGAAATAGTTGGGCGTAATGGTTGTCAGGAAAATTCTGATATTGTTTCATTTGTTCCTAAATGGCCACAGGGAACAAACCATAACAGTAAAGGGATTTCAAAACAGAAGTAATGTCAAATTTCATTGTCAAATTCTTGCTTTGGAGAATTAAAGTCTTCTGTGCCGTAAACATGTGGATTCCCCCCCAAGCCCTGAGATCGGGGAGGAATGGTTTAGTAGCTTGAAAGAAAAGTTAGATGTGTTACCTGCATTAAACTATCACAAAAGTCCAGTGAAACCTCCAATTCCGTTGCGGTAATCACACTTTGAAAGATGGTTTATTTTTTTCCAGCCTAATATTGGACTTTGGTCTCCAACGCTGTTCAAAAATGAAAATTACTTCCCAGAAACCGAAACCGTCAGGGTGATGGGAAGACAGATGAAAGACAGAAGAGCAAGTGACTGAGTTTATTATTTACAAACAAGAGAGAAATAAAATGAAAGGGTCGCAATTAAGAATTCTCAGAGGCAAAATAAACCTGGCAGACGTGTTGCTGTGTGGGGAGGGCAGAGGATGTCACTGCGAGCCGGAGGAGGGACGGGGGACTCCCAGCCCAGCAGCCACCAGGGCCTGAGTGGGGTGAGGCCAGAGCCAGAGCTGCAGCAGAAGCAATGCAGAAGGTCAAGTTTTGCCCAGCAAAGGGTACGACACTGTGAAACAGTTGAAAAATGGGCAGAAAATAGCTAGAAATATATGAAGATGAAGGTGAGATGACAGAGATGAGAGAAAGCTGCTTTGTGTAGGCTGTCGAGCAGTGCAAAGGCTGTCTGAGGCTGCCGGGCAATAAAATACTTCAAAGACCTCTCGTTAGTCCTGTATATGCTGTAAGACAAAAAGTTATCTATGGTGTTTTTAGCATAGGCATTTTAAAATAAAATATAGAGAATGTGCACTAAAAGCCGAATCACATTCAATGGGGCAAATCCTGTAATTTTTTTTCATACAAAAACTATCAGATCAGAGCCAGCATTTAAAAACAAGGTGTGTTTATTCGTGTGTTTTTGGTGGTGTTGCAACGCCACATTTTTCTAGACATATGATCAAAAACCAGTTTCTTGAAATATTTTCTCTTCTTATATTCCATACACGTTTCAGAAGCATGGTAACTCCTAGAAAGCAGCGTCTGGTCTTC
>NW_008824309.1:4597608-4598541 GCF_000699105.1 Pygoscelis adeliae | reverse complement strand
AGTTAATCTGCCAAACTTAAGTTGATCACGTTTTCTAGAAAGTCTTACTTCTGAGTTGCTACTGAAAGTAGAAAGTGGCTCCTAAGCCCACAGATTTTCAAAAGGAGTTTTTGCAAATGTACCCTGAGATTACTTTACTAAGCCAGTCTGTCTTTACAGACTTACTCTGCTCTTAAATATGGTGATAGGAGCATTGCTTGTATATCTTGACCAGCAAGTACAGATTTTAGTTAGCACTGAACCAGTTAAAAGAAAAACAAAGTATTTTTTTTAACCAACTCTAGCTCCACTCAGGCCTAAATTATTATTTTTTCTTCAGAAACGGGCATTTTAATGTGTCACTTTTCAGTTCCAGCTCAATAAACAACCATTTATTTACAATTTTAAAGCAATCTTCAGCCTAGTCAGGTAAGGATTATTTCAAAAGAATAAAAACATTTTCATTTCCCATCACTGCCAAAAATGAAAAGAACATGAGTTATGAGTCTTGCTATGTTGTCTTAAGTTGATTACTATGGAATGATTAAAAAACTAGCTGTGCTGTCATAGCAGAAGAGTACATTATAAGTGTAATAACAGCTTAGGGATACAATCCATCAATGCCGTACTTGGAAGAAGAAAAAAAGTTGATCTATTTCTTTGGTCATCATTTTCAGCATATTAGATGACAAATAATTGTACATTCATCAATAACAATAGATTAAAGTTGAAATGATTTATTGCTATTACACTGCTGGTATGATGGAGCAGTAGGTCACTCAAGCATTGATGGGGTCTGTATTTAATTTTCACGGGTCTCTTAGCAGAAATAATAGACAGAGAGGAAACCACCTGAAACAAGGTAGATCAAAGTTGGTGACAAGTGATTTGTAGGTTTGTTCTTCGGGAGCGGTGGGCTGGAGGTGGCAACTCTCCTGCTTGGCGCTCTGAACC